>NC_069502.1:160160238-160460238 GCF_027579735.1 Bombina bombina
AAGAGAAATAGGAAGGTGAATAAAATATAATAATAATAGGTTAAATTAATCAAAACATTTTGATCTGAAATTACCTTTGATATCCTGGATTTCGAATTTCTATGTAAAAAGTATATATACAGAATATGAATTTATAAGACTGCATTTTCTATCCCAATATACATTTAGGGCTCAATTAGAAGTGGCGTGCTAATGAAAGCACACACCGATATAAGAATATAGCGAGCATGTTAACTTGCACATGTATTACAAGTTCACTCGAGCACAATGGAATTTAACGTGCATTGTGTTAGCGCAACTGAAGACCTTGCATAAAGGGTTAGGGTTAAAATAAAAGTTTCAGCAAACACAACATAAACTCTATCTGATAAAAATGTGTTATATATATATATATATAAATATATATATATATATATATATATACATATAAGGGTTCAAAGGTATATGGTATATGGCCATGTAATTGACTGCAAAGAGCTATAATATATATGTGTGTCTAAATAATAATTATATAATAATATTTAATAATGTGTTTTACTGTGTATTTACTGTAAATTTTTCACATTCCAATGTTCTTCACATAGAAAAAAAATGTAAATGTTATTATTAAATATATATTTCTATATATGTGTGATAATTTTAATCTATGAAACAAACAAAAAAAATGGCTAGATTACGAGTTCGGCGTTAGCTTTAAAAAGCAGCGTTAAAGGGTCCTAACGCTGCTTTTTAACGCCCGCTGGTATTACGGGCAGGAAAGGGTCTACCGCTCACTTTTCTTCCGCAACTTTTCCATACCACAAATCCCCTTACGTCAAATGCGTATCCTATCTTTTTAATGGGATTTGCCTCACTCTGGTATTACAAGTCTTGGAAGAAGTGAGCGGTACAGCCTCTACCTCCAAGAAAAAGTCAGTAGTTAAGAGTTTTATGGGCTAACGCCGGAACATAAAGCTCTTAACTACAGTGCTAAAAAGTACACTAACACCAATAAACTACCTATTAACCCCTAAACCGAGGCCCCCCCACATCGCAAACACTATAATAAAATTATTTAACCCCTAATCTGCTGACCGGACATCGCCGCCACCTACATTATACCTATGAACCCCTAATCTGCTGCTCCTAACATCGCCGGCAACTACATTATTTTTATTAACTCCTAATCTGCCGCCCCCAACGTTGCCACCACCTAACTACAATTATTACCCCCTAATCCGCCGCCCCCCAATGTCGCCGCTACAATATTAAATGTATTAACCCCTAAACCTAAGTCTAACCCTAACACCCCCCTAACTTAAATCTATTTTTAATCTATGTAAATAAAATTACTATAATTAAATAAATTATTCCTATTTAAAAATAAATACTTACCTATAAAATAAACCATAAGATAGCTACAATATAACTAAGAATTACATTGTAGCTATTTCAGGATTTATATTTATTTTACAGGCAACTTTGTATTTATTTTAACTAAGTACAATAGCTATTAAATAGTTAATAACTATTTAATAGCTACCTAGTTAAAATAATTACAAAATTACATGTAAAATAAATCCTAACCTAAGTTACAAATACACCTAACACTACACTATCATTAAATTAATTACATAAATTAACTATAATTATCTAAAATAAAATACAATTAAATAAACCCCACTAAATTACAGAAAATAAAAAAATATTACAAGAAGTTTAATCTAATTACACCTAATCTAATCCCCCTAATAAAATAAAAAAGCCCCCTAAAATAATAAAATTCCCTATCCTAAACTAAATTACAAATAGCCCTTAAAAGGGCCTTTTGCGGGGCATTGCCCCAAAGTAACCAGCTCTTTTACCAGCCCTTAAAAGGGCTTTTTGCAGGGCATTGCCCCAAAGTAATCAGCTCTTTTACCTGTAAAAAAAAGAAATACTATACCCCCCAACATTACAACCCACCACCCACACACCCCTACTCAAAAACCCACCCGATCCCCCCTTAAAAAAAAACTAACACTACCCCATTGAAGATCACCCTACCTTGAGCCGTCTTCAGCAAGCAGGGCACCGATGGAGCAGAAGAGGACAACCGGACCGGCACAAGTCTTCATCCTATCCGGCCAGAAGTCTTCATCCGATCGGGGCAGAAGAGGTCCTCCATCCAGCAGAAGTCTTCTTTTTGTAATTTAGTGGGGGGGGGGTTTTGTACTATAGTTTAGTTTATTTAATTGTATTTTATTTTAGATAATTTTAGTTAATTTATTTAATTAATTAATTTATTGATAGTGTAGTGTTAGGTGTATTTGTAACTTAGGTTAGGATTCATTTTACAGGTAATTTTGTAATTATATTAACTAGGTAGCTATTAAATAGTTATTAACTATTTAATAGCTATTGTACCTAGTTAACCTCTTAAGGACATATGACAGAATTTTTCCGTCATAAAACAATTGAGCAAACTGAAAGCTGTGTCCTTAAAGGGTTAAAATAAATACAAAGTTGCCTGTAAAATAAATATAAATCCAAAAATAGCTACAATGTAATTATTAGTTATATTGTAGCTATCTTATGGTTTATTTTAAAGGTAAGTATTTATTTTTAAATAGGAATAATTTAATTATAGTAATTTTATTTAGATTTATTAAAAATAGATTTAAGTTAGGGGGTTGTTAGGGTTTATACATTTTTTATAGTGGCGGCGATGTCCAGTCAGCAGATTAGGGGTTAATAATTGTAGTTAGGTGGCGGTGACGTTGGGGGTGGCAGATTAGGGGTTAATAACTATAATGTAGGTGTCGGCGATGTTGGGGCAGCGGATTAGGGGTTCATAAGTATAATATAGGTGGCAGCGGTTTACAGAGAAGCAGATTAGGGGTTAATAATATTATGCAGCTGTCGGCGATGTTGGAGGTGGCAGATTATGGGTTAATAAGTGTAAGGTTTGGGGTGTTTAGACTCGGGGTTCATGTTAGGGTGTTAGGTGTAGACTTAGAAAGTGTTTTCCCATAGGAAACAATGGGGCAGCGTTAGGAGCTGAACGCTGCATTTTTTGCAGGTGTTTTTTTTTCAGCCGATTCTGCCCCATTGTTTCCTATGGGGAAATCATGCACGAGCACATTTTGCCAGCTTACCGCTACCGTAAGCAACGCTGGTATTACAGGTAGAAGTGGCACTAAATTTGCTCAACAGAACTTTTCTGAGGCTAACGCAGCCATTCAGAAAACTTGTAATACCAGCGTTGTTTAAAGTGAGCGCAGGAAAAAAAAGGAGCGTTAGCAATGCTAGTCTTTACCGACAAAACTTGTAATCTAGCCGAAAGTTAAGAAGGGAGCTATACAGCAGAGAGTTAAAGGGCATAAAAAATGTATTAAAAGAGCACTCAGATTGTGTACAAATATAAAAATGGGCATAGAATAAAATAGTACATTGACCTAATCACTTAGCATAGGTCTGATCCAGCAATAACTTATCTCTGCAATCAAACAAATCAGCCATCTTTCAGTCTTAATTAACCAAATCTGCTGTAATTAAACACCAAATAGAAGAAAAAGGGGAAAACAGATCAAAGGATACAACAGGTGCTTTGCTGGATTAAATACTCTCAAAGCTACTCAAAAACAGATTGCCTTTTTCCTGGCAAATCAAATCATTGGAACAAAAAAAAAAAAAAATTAAAGGGACACTGAACCCAAATTTTTTCTTTTGTGATTCATATAGGGCATGCAATTTTAAGCAACTTTCTAATTTACTCCTTTTATCATTTTTTCTTCGTTCTCTTGCTTTCTTTATTTGAAAAATAAGGCATCTAAGCTAAGGAGCAAGCCAATTTGTGGTTCAGAACCATGCACAGCACTTGTTTATTGGTGCTGTCCAATCAGCAAGGACAACCCAGGTTGTTCACCAAAAATGGGCCGGCATCTAAACTTAAATTCTTGCTTTTCAAATAAAGATACCAAGAGAATGAAGAAAATGTGATAATAGGAGTAAATTAGAAAGTTGATTAAAATTGCATCCTCTATCTGAATCATGAAAGAAAAAAATTGGGTACAGTGTCCCTTTAAGGAGGACGCTGTACAGCATGGAGTAAAAGGGTATAAGAAATGTATTATAAAAACACACAATTAATATAATATAAATATAAAAATGGGCATAGAATAAAAGAGTAAACAGATCGATATTAATTGATTAGGTCAATTTACTCTTTTATTCTATGCCCATTTTAATATCTGTACACAATTGTGTTCTTATAATGCATTTCTTATACCCTTTAAATCTCTGCTGTTTAGCACCCTCTTTAAGTTTTTCTTTTTCATCAGGAATATTGAACTAGTGTTGGAATTACCTTTAAATAAAGGTGAGCTACCAATCAATACAGTTATAGTCCCCTTTGGGGCATATTGTTACAAACCAATAAAAAACAATAAAACCTTTTTTGAGGCTTGCAAACAACATAGACAAATGTGTTGCCATTTATGCTTAATTAAACCCTACTTTAAGGAAGTTCTGGTATCCTTAGAGCACAGTTGTCCCATGTTTGCTATATATATATATATATATATATATATATATATATATATATATATATATATATATATATATATATATAGATAGATGATAGTGCTATGTATAGTTAGTATGTGTCAGAACTAATTAACAAAGCTGTCCGTGGTAGTGTGAGTAATTCCCATTCCTGTCAACATATATCCAAGCTAATTTACAAGGCTGTCCATGATGGTTTGGAATACTGTCCGTTATGGTATGGAGGGTGTGGATTGCAAAACCATATGCAATGGGTCTCCCATTTACAAACACCAATATGCCTGATGAAACAGTGTTACCGCTGAGAAACGCATTGCAAATTGTATACTTTTCTCATTATTTTGTGCACTTGGTTTTACGTTGCGAATGCATCATTGCAAAATCTAAAGGACACTTTTTTTTAATCCTTCTTGATCTGTCTGCAGCCTTTAACATGGTCGACCACACTCTCTTGCTCCAAACCCTCCAATCCTTTGGCATCTGTGACACAGCTCTTTCGTGGCTCTCCTCTTACCTGTCTAACTGGGCCTTTAGTGTTACCTTCTCAGGCACATCCTCTGACCCTTTACCACTTTCTGCTGGGGTACCACAAGGCTCTGTCCTTGGTCCCCTTTTCTTCTCTTTTCAAATAATACATCATCCTTAGGTTCCTTAATAGAGTCCGATGGGTTTCAATACCATTTGTGTGCTGATGATACCTCTCCGGCCTCCCTTCACTGGCTTCCTCTACCCTTCAGAATAAAACATAAAATCCTGACTCTAACTTTTAAAGCTCCCAATAACACTGCTCCACCCTTTATATCTGACCTAGTCTCCAGATACTCGCTATCCCGTTCCCTTCGCTCTTCTTATGACCTCCTTCTCTCGTTACCTCCTCACATTACCATCTACAAGACCTCTCCAGACTGACCCCTATTTTGTGGAACTCTCTGCTTTGTTCTACATGATGGTCCTCTAAATTTCAAACTTTCAAGTGCTCCTTAAAGATTCTACTGTTTAGGGATGCATATAATATACACTAACATCTTTCTATCTTAGTTCCTCTCCTCCTTTAGTTATCCTCTTGAACACCCATAGAATGCAAGCGTACAAGCCTAGCTGCTTTGTAAATCACTTTCATGAGATGATTTACAACAGTGAAACTCTTGGCAGAGCCCTCTATCTATTTTTCTCTCATAACTGTCACCTTGCAAATAAGACCCATGTCTTTAGCACTGCAGAACCTGTTGGCGCTCTACAAATAACTGATAATTATAAAATAATAAGAATAACGGAACCATATCTCCCCCCCCCCTCTTTTCTTTCTCCACATTCAATATTTTTGATTATCTTTGCCATATGAAAGACAACACACCATGTTCAGGTCAAAGTTACAATATTATAGCAAAGGGATGCAGGAAGACAATGCATCTTATTTTGTACCCTGTGATTGTAATGAGACTTTGCAAAGGTAAAATGTGTTTACCTCTGTCAGTTATAGGTTTCAGTTGTTTAGAAGATGATTTGAGAGAGATTTTAAATACAGGCCTAACTCAGTAGCCAGAAAGTCAGTCAGTAATAGGGTAGCAAAACACAGGGAGAATACAAAAGGATAGTCTGTTACACATCTCCAAATATCCACAGCCAGGTCATTAGATATCAAGGAACACAGCAAGGGGTCAGGTGTAAATTGTAATTAGGAAGCCATTCCAAAGTAAAACCAGAATAGGAGAGGAAGTATCAGAAACACCAGGATTATCTCATGAGAATAACAAAACATAGAGTGTTAGTATCACAAGCAATTTATACTCAGCTATATCAATTTTCACACCCTTTACAGAGTTGTGTCATTTCTGTCGCCATCATTAGCATCTCTGATACAACAGTCACCATATTCAACACGGACTGCATACTGCATCAACCTGCCTCTTTCTTGGCATAAACTGGGGCTAAGCTGAACTGACAGCTTTTGGCGTAGATTCAAACATCTGGATTGCATGAAAAACTGAAGGGGCAGACGTCTGATGACCATTGCAAATGTTTCAGACCATGAAATAACCCTCTTCCTAACTTTGGACTTGTTCCAAACATTAGCCAATGTAAATGCTACAGCTTTCAAGATACTACAGGAACAAATTTTGGTTATCATTGATATTGATTATTGGCATCATTTTAATAATGTATTTAAAAAACACAGTTTCCTATCTTGCTAGTAAAAAAATATTTTTTTTTTAGCAAAACCAATACAATTGCAATCTTAAAGGCACAGTCTGCACTAAAAGTTTACACTAAAATTGTTATTGTTTAAAAAGATTGAAATGCCTTTACTACCTATTCCCGAGCTTTGCACAACCATATACTTTATAACATTTAAACCTCTAAATTTCTGCCTGTTTCTAAGCCACTATAGACAGCCTCTTATCACATGCTTTTTTATTTGCTTTTCACAGGAGACTGCTAGTTCATGTGCACCACATAGATAACAATGTGTTCACACCTGAGGAGTTATTTAAGATTTAGCACAAGACAGTACTAAATGCAAGTCGAAAGAAAATAAATAAAAAGTCATGTGATCAGGGGGCTGTCAGAAGATGCTTAGATATAAGGTAATCACAGAGGTTAAATATATATTAATATAACTGTGTTCGTTATGCAAAACTGGGAAATGGGTAATAAAGGGATTATCTATCTTTTAAAACAATAAAAATGTTATTGTAGACTTCCCTTTAAGGATCAGTCACCAAGATTACAAATTGTGCGGTAAACCCATTGCATACACACTTTGCAAAATGGGGCTGTACCGCTATTTTCATAGCGCCGACATTACAGTCACCATAAAACTTTATTTTGTTGTGGGGTATGGTGCAGTAAGCACGTATTCTCCATAGAGATCAATGGAGAAAAAATGTCAGAAAAAACCTAACACCTGCGATTGCGAAATCGCTACCGCATTTTCTCATTCCCCATTGAAGTCTATGGAGAAAAGAAAGTTTTACAAAAACCTAACACCCTAACATAAAACCCTAGTCTAATAACCCCTAAACCGCCATCCCCCACATCGCTACTACTAAAATAAACCAATTAACCCCTAAATCGCTGTCCCCCCACAACACGACTTCCTAAATTAAACCTATTAACCCCTAAACTTAACACCCGCTAACTTTAAATTAAAGTTACAATATACTAACTACCTTAAAATAAATAAAAAAAACCTTACCTGCAAAACAAATAAAACCTAAGCTTAAACTAAAAAAAAATAACACTACAGAAAATATTAAAAAATCTAAAATTACACAAAATAAATTTTTAACATTAATGAAAAAAAATCTAACATTACAAAAAAAAGCTAAGATTACAAAAATAAAAAAGATAACATTACAGAAAATAACAAATGAAATTATCCACAATTAAAAGTTATTTCTAATCTAATACCCCCTTAAAAACAAAAAAACACCCCCCCCCCCAAAAAAAAAATCTAACAATAAACTACCAATAGCCCTTTAAAGAGCCTTTTGGAGTGCATTGCCCTAAAGATATCAGCTCTTTAAAAAAAAAAACATTGCCCTAAAGAAATCAGCTGTTTTACTGCCCATAAAAATAAAAAAAGCCGTAATCTGAAAAAAAGACACACAAAAAAATAAAACCTAGCAGAATGCTGAGTGTCAATCTAGAAAATGAAACATATTAGTTTCTGATTAGGTGTACAGATTTCTCTCTTCTCAAAATGAACACCAACTCTAAATTGAATTAAAGGATTACATTTTAAACTTGCAACCACACCATGGGGTCTTGGTCTTGGTTCATAATTAAAATGTTATCTAGGTAAAATATTTGACAGACACTTCTTAGGTGTTTTTAATAACTGAGGGGGGTGAAGGGAAGACAAGTGAGTTAGCAGAGTTTGTTTCCAAAAAAAATTCTGGGAGGTATTATGAAAGAACTCGCTCGCTCAGGATGATTAACAGGCGCTTCTCTTGTACGATTGGTCGCATAAAGGAAGGGGGCAGTATTAAACGCTCAGGAGGCGTTTAGTTGTACATACAGGCAACAGGGTCCACTGTCGTATGCTGCAAAGCCATGTGGACAAGTTCTCAATTTGAGAACCTTATCCACATACACTTTAATACATTGGGACCTTAAACTCAGAAAAACGAAATCAATTAAAATGATAGGGACCCTAAATGGAATGCTTAAAGTGACAGTATAGCCAAAATTAAACATTCCAATTTACCACTGTTATTAAATGTATTTGGTTCTCTTGGTATCCTTTGTTGAAGAACAAACCTAGGTAGGCTCATAGGAACTCAGAACTGTGCAGATGTCTCTAGCACTCTGTGGCAGCAGCCTTTGCAATAATGTATATTATTGCTGCAAACATTGTTGCAAACACTGCTGACATAAAGTGCTAAAGATGTGTATACTCCTGAACTTCTATGAGCCAATATAGATTTACTCTTCAACAAAAGATACCAAGAGAACAAGACATTTAAGAATAAAAGTATATTGAAAAGTTGTTTTTCTATTGCATTCTCCCTCTAAACAATGACAATTTTAGGTTTGACTTCCATGTCCCTTTAAACTTTCAGTTAGCTGCAAAAGAAAGAGGGGGGGGGTGTTTTGAGGTTTAGTTGTTTATGGGTAGTATTACTTGATTGTTTTTCCTCTAGTTCAGGAAAAGTAATTTCCTCTTTAGCCATGTTTTTCTTCACTCTGTGTATCTGTGATTTATCATTTTCTTTTATATCTTATTGCTGTTAAAGGCTGCACTGAGAGCAGTATATACCCATAATGCAAACTAAGAGACACAGGTCTTGTAGTAAAATTACTTAAGTATGTGCACATTAATCCCCTATCTTCCCTAGTAAGATGATTTATTCATTTTCAATTGATGCTCTTTTTATTCTCTTTTGTCTTTATAATGTATTGTGCTGTTTGCATAATGTAGATAGAGTATGTTGGTATTCTAAAAATATAAACCTAAAAGGAAAAACACAAGGGATGAAAAGTGCACCATTCACTTCTGTAATTTAACTTTTATAAATACTGTATATATTAAAATCTAGGTGAATGGGGGCGGAGCCGGCAGCTCAACTGGCAGGACGTGTGGAGATAGAGCTCTGGCCACAAAAGTGATATTTTAGCCTATATAACCCTCTAAATGCAGCGAAATTACCCAAAAAACACCTAGGGCAGCTAATACAGTCACCCGGGACTGTTCCTTGCCCGTTTTTACAGAAATTTGCGACCGCAAAGAAAGGCCGGTTGGGAGCTCCAGAACATTTTACAGGAAAGGCCGCGGTCGCGGCCCACATCGGCACACGCAGTTAAGCTTCCATCGATGAAAACACACCTGACAGCTACAAGACCCTATCCTTGAGCCACCGGACTACCAAGCACTCTGGGAGAGGTGAATATACTGGCCAGTAATCCGATTTTTATAGCAATATAGGCACAGTAATCCTAACGGCATCCCACGTGGCAGCTTGTAAGTAGTCAGCAGCTTGTTTTTTTTTTTTTCATTAAGAGACACTTAATTCAGGCTCATTAGATTTGGCTTTTTGGCCAGTATTCTACCTTCTGTTGAAATATTGTATACAGCTGCTGCCTCACTGTGACTTTATTTGGACAGCCTTACAACTTTGTGAGTGGCAAATAGAAACCATTACTTTACATCTTCACACACTTTATCATTGTTCCTTATAATGTGAAAATCTCTACTTGGAAGTGTGTAGACTGAAATATACCTCATTTATTTTGCTCTCATATTTGGACATTTTGCTCTATATTGACCCTCCATACGCCTAAATTTGATAACGTTAGTTTCTGTGCAGCAAAACCCTTTGATTGACCCTAAGGGGAACTGTGCCCTATTTGCAAATTATTATATAGCTGTACATTTTTTAAAAGGACCCTCAGCGCCAGAATTGAAGGCGTACACTATTGTAAGGAACTACTGTAACACCAGATTTCATTGATTCCTGGGGCCAGATTTGACACCCTCCTCCCTTTCCCGCTACCCTCAGTGGTGACGGGTCATACCCCATCTCCTTTTTCCTGCTTCGCCCAAAAGGGGGCACTCCCTCAGGAGGGTGCCATACATGATCCCTGATCCTGCATAACAACTACCCCAGCGGAGGTCTGGAAGTCATATATTGCACCAACAGCAACATATATGAAAGATAAGGAACACCTTATGAGAATCAACAGCACCCTCCTCTCCTAAAATGTGTTGCTAATTGTATTGCCTAAGGGGAGGGGAGGCTCCCCAGGCTCCGGATCCTACTACATATACACACTACTTTGGTTTATTCTGCAACACCAGTTTACAAATTTTTTATCCTCTAACTGTGGCTTGTGCTCTTGATTATCAGTTGTGCCACTTGTAGACCTGAAAAGGGCACAATCCAACAAACGGAAACCAAAGCCAGCAGTTGGCCCTAAAAGGACTGTGGTGGACCATTTCAACCCTATGCTACTATCTACGAATGAAGATTCACAAGACAGCTCTAATACCTCAACGCCTGGATCAGATCTGGTATCCAATACCCTTCAGGCCCTCCAAGATGCAGCCCCAACAACTGTGACACCTTCGTTTATACTATCATCTTTGCAATCTTTACTTGAGGCACATCACTCCTCTTTTCAGTCCCAAATAACTGCCTCGCTGGCTGAGATGCGGCGAGACCTGACGTCTACTTCAGAAAGAGTGGACACAATTGAGAGGAAACAGGAAGACATGGCAGTTGAACAAGCTAATGTCCTAGCATATGCCCAGAGTTTGGCGGAACAGCTTATTATGCTAGAAAACAAAGTGGCGGATGCTGAAGACCGATCCCGCCGGAATAATCTGCGTCTCAGAGGGATTCCTGAAAGCGTATCCTCTAGTGACTTGGTCACCCACCTTTCTGAATTTTTCAATCTTCTGGCACCACCGGTAAACCCAAATGAGGGACTCATTGATAGGGCACACAGGGCTCTACGCCCTAGAAGTCTAGCAACTGATAAACCAAGAGATGTCATTGTGCGGCTGCACTTCTATACCTACAAAGAGCGGCTAGTAAGAGCTTCTATGTCCAAACCTACTTTACCAGAGCAGTTTCAGGACATCACCATCTTTGCCGATCTCTCTCACCACACCCTTCAGCAGCGAAAGTCTTTTGGAAGTTTCACCAGGTTTCTTAGGACCAACAACATAAAATATAGATGGGGTCATCCGACAAGACTTTTTGTTCTCAAAGATAATCATCAGTATGTTGTTACCACTCTTGAACAAAGTCAAAACCTTCTGCAAAGATGGAGTTCCACATCTTCATCTCCACCTGACATTCCACTCCAAAGCTCTTTGAACCCTCTGGTCCCACAATGGGGCCCTCTCCCCCAAAGACCATCCAAAGACTTAGCTACAACTAATCAGGTCCGAGCAGATGATGATGACTGCACATGAGGTATAGGGGAGGTGAAGTATCTCCACCTCCTCACTGCTCACTAACCACCTGTAATTATAACTTGCAAGTGACTTTCCATTACTAAATGTTTTTTTCTCCTTAGGTTTTGATCTATGCAAAGTCTTTTATTCTAAGTGTATATGTGTCTACTCCTTATTCTACTCACTCCCTTTTCTCTCTTCCCTTCTTTCTCTCTTTCTCTCTTTCTTTCTTTTTTTTTTTTCTTTCTCTTTCTTCTCTCTCATCTCCCCATGTCTCATCTCCTAATGGGGATATCTTTTCTTATCTACTCTGGGGGCTCGGGAAATACCTGAGTTCTTAGGATCATATCTATACTATGCTATTGTCAGTGTGCTCTGTTTACCTAGAACGTGAAATGGTCACATAATGGAGGTACACCACTGAGTGCACCACTTCATGGTGGCCCCACTTTCACATGCACTGTTCTCTTAGAGATGTCATTTATTTTCTAGTTAACCTATATTACAGATGGTGTACACTGTGTTATATATGCCACTTGTGCTTCATGGTGCCTCTTTCGGTGACATCTCCCCCTATCTATCTTGCGATGGGTTTGGGCATTGTTTGCCACCTACAACACCGGGAGGTATCGTGCTCTCCAACTGGCATATTGGTTCTTTAGGATTTAACTGTTAGTGTTTTGAGGATGCCTTATACCCACTGCATTGTACAGATTATATGTTATTTTGATCACTGCTGTTATTGTAATGTCTGGGTACTATAAAAGTTTGCCCGGTTGGCGGGGTGGATGCATTCTACCAACTGACGGCCTGATTTACCAATACAGTTGATATTTTCTTACATTGTATTACCTTTTATATGTTACATGGTTATGTTGAGCCGCATCCTGGCGGATATATTCTATACTATCTGGGTCGTCCTGTGCTGCATGCTCCCTCCACCATTACCACACTATTAAACCCATCTCTTACTGGATGGGTTGATGAACTGCCTGTGATTTTCAGGGGTGTGGAGGTAGGGTGCTGAACAGGTGGCTGATTTGCCTTTTCAATCTAGATTTTCACTGTTATGTTGTTGTTTAATAATCACTACTATTGCATTAATAGATCTGGTCCAAAATTGATGTTATTTCTTCCCAGTCTCCCCTTTTTTTTTTTTTTGCCCCTTCTTTCTACCCCACTTTGATTCTCCCCTCTTACTTTTTACCCACTTTGTCAATCTCTCTTCCCCTGATCTGGAGCGTGTGTGTGTACTTACCCCTCCCTCTCCTCCTCATCTCACACTTTTTCCCTTCCCTCTCTTGTCAAGCTCTCTCAATGATGTTGATTTAATAACTAAATTGCCAGCTGACACTGGCTACCACTTCCCCCACTTAAAGTACTCTGGAAACGCATTCTAGAGACTGCTACACGGTTTACCTTGTTTATATACCGCACCTTGTACTCCTATTTGACTGTTTGTATATTCTATCTTAGATATTATTTATACCAGCATTATTTTCTTTTATTTCTGAGACTGTGTTGAGCTGTATTTACCCTAATCACTCCTTTTCCCCCCTTTTTTTTTTTTTTTTTCCTTTCTTCTCTCCTCCTTTGTCTTACACCCTATTTGTCCTTCCCCTAACCACCCCCCCATTGTCTAGTGCACCCTACCTCCCCTTTTTTTGATAACCCAACCGACCCTAATCTATAGCAGGAGGAAACCCAATTGTAACCATGCCATTCTGTTGTGTCACTCACAATGTGAGAGGACTCAACTCTCCGACTAAGCGCAGTCTCTGCCTTAGGTCTTTGGCCAAGTCCGGTGCCCACCTGGTTTTCCTCCAGGAGACCCATTGGGTAAAAGGCGCAAAGATACCCATCCAGTCTAAACTGTATCCGATAGTTGAAACTGCTAGTTTCTCTCAGAAATCAAGAGGAACGGCTATTCTCATACATAAAGATGTCTCATATGAGAGTGTCTTTGTTGACTCTGACCCTCAGGGGCGATACCTGATTCTAGTCTGTAAGCTGGACGGCGCACTGTATACGCTGGCCTCCTACTATGGACCTAATAAGCAGCATATCCGGTTTTTGCGCAAGTTCCTCCAGAAACTGGAGACTTTGCGTCAGGGCCTCTTGCTTCTCGCTGGGGATTTCAATATTATATGGGACCCCAATCTGGATAGACGATCGGACACCCCCCGCAAATTCCCTAAGCCAATGGCTGAATTATCGCACCAATTTCGGAATTTAATCTACCGCTTCAACCTATTTGACATCTGGCGTGCCCTTAACTCGACTGCTCGGGATTATACTTATTTCTCTCCAGTGCATCGCTCGTACTCGCGTTTAGATTTTTTCTTTTGTGACCCGGGTCTTCTGGATGGTGTGACTCGTACTTGGATCCCTCAATGCTCATGGTCTGACCATGACCCTGTTTATATTAATTTGCGATCCTCCATGGAACTTCACCGAGCGTCAACATGGCGCTTGCATCCCCACTTGTTCTCAACTCCTGGAATGGAGGCTTCCATTGCTGGAGACATTACTGAGTTTCTAGCTTTAAATGATACCGGTGAAGTTGACGACTTCACTTTGTGGGCTGCACTGAAAGCGTATATCCGAGGGTCGTTCATAAAAATAGCAGCAGCCGAGAAAAAACGCAAAGGGGAAACCCTCGCACAGCTTACTATGAGCCTCCGAAAGATTTCTGGGGAACATAAAGCGAACCCCACAGATACGCTGTCCAAACAACTAATGGATCTTAAGGCTCGTATAGTACGCTTGGAGTCTGAGAGGACAGCCGTGAGACTTCTACGGCTTAAAGAAATATACTACCACAAAGGCAATAAAGCCGATAGATTATTGGCTAATAGGTTACGCCAAAAAACGGCGGCAGCACGTATCCCCCTGTTGAAGGTAGATGGACGGTGCGTTATAAAACCCACAGATATTGGTAATGCCTTTGCGGACTATTATGCCGCCCTCTATAATCTGAAACAAGACGACTCAATTTGCCCTCCAACATCTGAGAATGTTGGGACGTTTCTAACTTCGTTGAACCTCCCTTCGGTTCCCCAAGATCACATTGACTCATTGCAGAATCCCATTTCGCTAATAGAGATTAAAAAAGCTATCAAATCTCTCAAGGCCTTTAAATCACCAGGACCAGACGGCTTCTCTGACCTATTTTATAAAAAGTTTCAAACCCAGCTACTCCCCATTCTAGGGCGTTTTTTTACGCTAGCAAGCGAGCGGGGTACCTTCTCGGCTGAATTTTTACAGGCTACTATCATCACCCTCCCGAAACAAGGAAAGGATCTGACCCTTTGTGGCAGCTATAGGCCGATTTCACTACTGAATCTGGACGTTAAGCTATACGCCAAGATTCTAGCCTCGCGCCTCAATTCCTTACTACCAGAGCTGGTCAGACCAGATCAGGTGGGCTTTGTCTTACATCGGCAAGGCCCAGATAATACAAGACGTCTCCTGAATGTCTACCTTGAGGCCCATGGTTCTCATCTGCCTTGTGTCACCCTGTCGTTGGACGCTGAGAAGGCCTTCGACAGGGTGAACTGGGAATATATGTTTGCTGTGCTGCGACGCTTTGGTCTCCCGGAGCCCTTCATCACGGCAATCGCGGCATTATACTCTACTCCGTCGGTAGTAGTCAGGGGTCTGGGGTTTTGCTCCAGACCTTTTTTGATAACAAATGGCACGAGACAAGGGTGTCCAATGTCCCACTTATTTTTGCCCTCATGATGGAGCCCTTAGCCGAGGCTATCCGGTCTTGCCCCTTAATCCAAGGGGTTTGCATTCATCGAACGGAGCAGAAGACTGCTTTGTTTGCAGATGATCTAACAGTGCTTGTGTCGGATCCTATTGCTTCTCTCCCCCACCTATTTTCCCTACTGAACAAATTCTCCTTAGTCAGTTACTACAAGCTAAATGTTCTCAAGACAGAGGCGTACGCTATTAACATCTCGGAAAAGACTCTTAATGAGCTGAAACGCACTTATAAGTTCGTGTGGTCTACGACACACATCAAACATCTCGGGGTTTATCTTTCACATAGTATTCCGAAGATGATTGAATTGAACTTTAATCCCCTGTTATCAATTATTGAAAAATCGACCGACACATGGAATGTTCCGTCATTGTCATGGCTGGGTCATATAGCGGCCTTCAAAATGAGCCTCCTACCAAAGCTTACCTACCTATTCCGCTCTCTACCCATCCCGATTCCTAGATCTACAATTTACAAATTTCAGCAGCTATGCAACAAATTCATCTGGCGCAATAAGGTGCCGAGACTTGCTACTAATATTCTACAACAGCCTCTACTGGCTGGTGGGGCGGCTGCCCCCAATATTCTAAAATACCATGAGGCAGCCAGACTCTCTCATGTAACCCAATGGAGGCTCCCGTTGGAGAGCCGATGGGCAGAGATTGAACAAGCATCCCTCCCGGCTGGGTTCACCCTACAGGATTTGGTGTGGATCCCCAGACACTCTAGGCCACCAGCCCTTTTGGCTAATCCTATTATAAAATCGAATTTGAAGTTTTGGGATAAGGTTCGCAATCTTTCGTCCGTAGCGCCGCATCCCTCGCCATCGCATTCCCTGAGAGGACTGATACTGTCATTGTCAGACTCCCACCCCAATTTATGGCTTGCTTTGGGTTTGATTAGAATAGCAGATTTTTATGCAGGGGATAAGTTACTAACTTATCAGGACTTTCTCCGGAAGTTTAGTCCACCTCCTCGGCTGCACTTCGAATTCTGGAGATTACGTAGCCTTCTTCTATCATGGGGCTTTGGTGCGGGCCCATTGAGGACTAAAACTGCTTGGGAAGTACGCTGGGATTCTATGACATCTCCCGGTAAACTTCTGTCCATCTCGTATCTCACACTCATGAAGCCTCCAGTTTTCTATAAGTCTCCTCCAATACGGCGATGGGAATCTTCCCTGATGGTCTCGCACGAGCCACAACAATGGCGGACTGCAGTCCAATTAACCAGGAAAGCTATACACTGCACAACTCTGTATGAGTTATTCCTCAAGGTTATGCTCCAATGGCATATGACTCCTATCCGTTTGTTTAAAATCTCGGCAGTCAATTCACCCAAATGTTGGAGGGGCTGTGAGGAGTTGGGAACGCCTCATCATATCTGGTGGTCTTGTCGACAGATTCAGCCGCTTTGGCAAAAAACAATCCGATATTGCTCTTTAGGGGGTATTCACTTACCCTTGTCCCCCAGTTCATGTCTGTTTCACATCTTACCCAGAAAATTGACTCTACCTCAGAAACTATTCTGTATTTACCTATTTCTGGCTGTTAAACTAGCTGTAGCTCGTATGTGGCTGCAACGCGTCGCCCCCTCTTGGGAGCAGGTGATTGATATATTGGACTTTGTTAAAAGAATGGAGTCCTATGTCTCCCATGTCCATGGGTCAGCAGACCTTCAGTCCAAAATTTGGGCACTTCACCCAGAGTAATTCCTCTTGCAGATACTTTGGGGAACTTGGGTTCCTCGGGTTGGTTGTGGCCAATATTGCATATATACTCCTGCCCATTCCCCTTTCCTTTCGCCTATCTGAACCCCTCCCAAATCCCCCCCGCTCATATCCCCTGTCGGTGTGTACCTCTCTTCCTTTTTTTTTTTTTTGTTTTTTTTTTGTTTTGTTTTTTTTTGTTTTGTCCTTCCCCCCCCCCCCCCCTATTTGATAGCTTGACACAGTTTCTATTCTTTTCTCTATATAACCTGGTTAATATCTCTGATTGTCATGTTCTATGATTAAGTTATAGTTTTGGTATGAACATTTATGATGAAACCTCTACGTGCTATGGAGTTTGCTGATCTATATGGGTTAATAGCAACACGGTTATCTTCTCACAACAAATGGACTTTAGCACTCTCACCTGGAGAGGTGGGAGTAAGATCACTGACCAACAGACACCGAATATGGACTCAAACACTCAGCATTCTCTCTTGTATCCCTTATTATATGTGATTGCTTTATATATTATAATCTCTGGTTAATCCTGTTAATCCTGTTTTATGTACTATTGATATGTATGTACATGCTTTTGATGCTCTTATGTTCATTCATCTTTCAAAATAATAAAAATTATTTATAAAAAAAATCAAAAAAAAAATCTAGGTGAATATGAAATCACCACGAAGAGATCTGAAAATAAATGGTATAGTTCTCTTTCAAATGTGTTAAAGTGAAAATAAATAAAATAAAAGTGCTAAATTGACAGTCAAAACGAAAATAATTTTTTCTCTTATAATTCACTTAAGGCATAGAATTTTAAACAATTTATCAATCAACTTCAAATTTGCTTCATTCTCTTGGTATCCTTTGTTGAAGAAGCAGCAGCACACTACCAGGAGATAGATGAACACATTGTGTGAGCCAATATCAAGAGGCATTTATGTTCAGTCACCAATCAGCAGCTATCTACCATTGCTGCCCATGAGCATGCCTAGGTATTATTTTCAATAAAGGATACCAAGAGAACAAAGTAAATTAGATAATTGAAGTAAAGTGGAAAATTGTTTAAAATTATATGTGCTACCTGAATCATACAAGAAAAAAAGCTGGGTTTCATGTCCATGTAATTTATTTTTCCTTTTCCATATACTTTTCTGTAACTTTTTACTCCATAAAAAATGAGTCCCTACTTGATGCCAACAAATCTGGACATTAAAGTTGGTGCACCACCATAAATATGTGCTCCATGCCTTTCCTTTTTGTTTTATGTTTTCACTACAAAGTTTTGTGGCAGGTTGTACCAGGTCTAATTACCTGTTTCACTTCAATTCTATTATTGTTTCTCAAACAACCACTAACAATAGTTGAATTGTGCCAACTCTTTTTTTTCCCTTCTTGTGGTAAAAATAAAGTATAATATTTTTACATGGAGCATTCATTAAATATCAAGTAAAAACAAATGTTACCAAGTTAATCTTTTTTGTTTCCACTTTAATAAAATGAATAGTTTCCTATCTGTAAATGAAGAGGTTGTCCTACAAATAACAATCAAATAGATTCATAACAAAACATAGAATACGTGTCTTACCTACAGGGACCAACATTGCTCAGTCTGAACCTCTGGGCCTTAATTTATACCAGAAGGCACTGTTTCACGTTGTTAGCTTTTATGATCAATATAATCCCATACCTTTTTTTGGATCCTTCTGTTCTTTAGAAGTAACTCAACTTTAAACCCCAAGTGCTGAACAGACAATACAGTGGAAAAGACAACAGAAGAACGTTTTACTTACTTTACTTTACTTTACATTTTCCAATGATCAAGTTAGGCCTCCATTACATATGCAGCGTCGCCCGCAAAATCCTCCGCCGCCAATTTTTACGCAATTTTGGTATTACATATACGGCGTAGCATACAAATTATACGCGTATATTTCACCCTTCGCTCGCAATTATTACTCCCATAGGCTAACATGGTACCGCATCGTAAATCGGTATCCAATATCCAGTGCAAGGCCTTACGTGGCGAAAATGGAGAAATCTTGCTCCATTTTTACCTCGCCATAAAAGGCAGCAGTAGCAGGCCTTGCGCTGAGTATGGGAGCACCGTAACTCCCGAAAATGCCTGCAAAAATAAACTAACACCTAACGCATGCGCAATGTCTATCTACCTGTCAACCGCAATCTCCCACCGCAATAACTAATAAAGTCTATTAACCCCTAAACCGCCATAGCCCACAACGCAAGTAATAACTAAATTATTAACCCCTAAATCCGCCAACCCCAACATCGCAAACTACCTCTTAAAACGATTAACCCCTAATCCGCCATTAACCCACAAAGCAATAAACCGATTCAAGTATTAACCCCTAAACCGCCATAGCCCACATAGCCTATTAAATGTATTAACCCCTAAACCTAAGTCTAACCTTAACCCTAACACCCCCCTAACTTAAATATTATTTAAATACATCTAAATAAATTTACTATTATTAACTAAATTATTCCTATTTAAAACTAAATACCTATAAAATAAACCCTAAGATAGCTACAATATATTTAATAATTACATTGTAGCTATTTTAGGATTTATTTTTATTTTACAGGCAACTTTGTATTTATTTTAACTAGGTAGAATAGTTATTAAATAGTTAATAACTATTTATTAACTTCCTAGCTAAAATAAGTACAAATTTACCTGTAAAATAAAACCTAGCCTAAGTTACAATTACACCTAACAATACACTATCATTAAATTAATTAAATTAATTAACTACAATTACCTAACATTAAATACAATAAAATAAAATAAACTAAAGTACAAAAAAAACAAAACACTAAATTACAGAAATTAAAAAAAATCCCCCCTTAATAAAACCTAACACTACCCCCTTGAAGATCACCCTACCTTGAGCCGTCTTCACCCAGCCGGGCAGAAGTTTTCATCTGATCCGGGCAGAAGTCTTCATCGAATCTGGGCAGAACAGGTCCTCCAGCCGGGCAGAAGTCTTCATCCAAGCGGCATCTTCTATCTTCTTCCATCCGACGAGGAGCGGGTCCATCTTGAAGACATCCGACGCGGAGCATCCTCTTCCATCGACAGCGACTGTAGAATGAAGGTTCCTTTAAATGACGTCATACAAGATGGCGTCCCTTCAATTCTGATTGGCTGATAGAATTCTATCAGCCAATCGGAATTAAGGTGGGAAAAATCAGCCAATAGGATTGAGCTCGCATTCTATTGGCTGATTGGAACAGCCAATAGAATGCGAGGTCAATCCTATTGGCTGATTGGATCAGCCAATCGGATTGAACTTCAATCCGATTGGCTGATTGCATGAGCCAATAGGAATTTTCCTACCTTAATTCCGATTGGCTGATAGAATTCTATCAGCCAATCGGAATTTAAGAGATTGAAGAGATGCCATCTTGGATGACGACATTTAAAGGAACATTCATTCTACAGTCGCCGTCGATGGAAGAGGATGCTCCGCGTTGGATGTCTTCAAGATGGACCCGCTCCTCGTCGGATGGAAGAAGATAGATGATGCCGCTTGGATGAAGTCTTCTGCCCGGCTGGAGGACCTCTTCTGCCCGGATTCGATGAAGACTTCTGCCCAGATCGGATGAAGACTTCTACCCGGCTGGGTGAAGACAGCTCAAGGTAGGGTGATCTTCAAGGGGGTAGTGTTAGGTTTTATTAAGGGGGGATTGGGTGGGTTTTAGAGTAAGGTTGGGTGTGTGGGTGGTGGGTTTTAATGTTGGGGGAGGTTGTATTTCTTTTTTTACAGGTAAAAGAGCTGATTACTTTGGGGAAATGCCCCGCTAAAAGCCCTTTTAAGGGCTATTTGCAATTTAGTATAGGGTAGGGAATTTTATTATTTTTTAGGTGTAATTAGTTTAAACTTCTTGTAATTTTTTTATTTTCTGTAATTTAGTGTTTGTTTGTTTTTGTACTTTAGTTTATTTTATTTAATTGTATTTAATGTTAGGTAATTGTAGTTAATTAATTTAATTTATTTAATGATAGTGTAGTGTTAGGTGTAATTGTAACTTAGGTTAGGTTTTATTTTACAGGTAAATTTGTACTTATTTTAGCTAGGAAGTTATTAAATAGTTATTAACTATTTAATAACTATTCTACCTAGTTAAAATAAATACAAAGTTGCCTGTAAAATAAAAATAAATTCTAAAATAGCTACAATGTAATTATTAATTATATTGTAGCTATCTTAGGGTTTAATTTATAGGTAAGTATTTAGTTTTAAATAGGAATAATTTACGCCTAGATTTAGAGTTCTGCGTTAGCCGTCAAAACCAGCGTTAGAGGCTCCTAACACTGGTTTTGGGCTACCGCTGGTATTTAGAGTCGTGTAGGTAAGGTTCTAACACTCACTTTCCAGCCGCGACTTTTCCATACCGCAGATCCCCCTACGCCATTTGCGTATCCTATCTTTTCAATGGGATCTTTCTAACGCTGGTATTTAGAGTCTTGGCTTAAGTGAGCGTTAGAAATCTAACGACAAAACTCCAGCCGCAGAAAAAAGCCAGGAGTTAAGAGCTTTCTGGGCTAACGCCGGTTCATAAAGCTCTTAACTACTGTGCTCTACAGTACACTAACACCCATAAACTACCTATGTACCCCTAAACCGAGGTCCCCCCACATCGCCGCCACTCTATTAAATTTTTTTAACCCCTAATCTGCCGACCGCACAGCGCCGCCACCTACGTTATCCTTATGTACCCCTAATCTGCTGCCCCTAACACCGCCGACCCCTATATTATATTTATTAACCCCTAATCTGCTGCCCCCAACCTGCCACCACCTACCTACAATTATTAACCCCTAATCTGCTGACCGAACCTCACCGCTACTATAATAAATGTATTAACCCCTAATCCGCCTCACTCCCGCCTCAATAACCCTATAATAAATAGTATTAACCCCTAATCTGCCCTCCCTAACATCACCGACACCTAACTTCAAGTATTAACCCCTAATCTGCCGACTGGACCTCACCGCTACTCTATTAAATTTATTAACCCCTAAAGCTAAGTCTAACCCTAACACTAACACCCCCCTAAGTTAAATATAATTTTTATCTAACAAAATAACTTAACTCTTATTAAATAAATTAAAAGGGCCTTTTGCGGGGCATGCCCCAAAGAAAACAGCTCTTTTGCCTGTAAAAAAAAACATGCAATAACCCCCCCAACATTACAACCCACCACCCACATACCCCTAATCTAACCCAATGTTGGGGGGGGGGGTATTGTATGTTTATTTTACAGGCAAAAGAGCTGTTTTCTTTGGGGCATGCCCCGCAAAAGGCCCTTTTAATTTATTTAATAAGAGTTAATTTATTTTGTTAGATAAAAATTATATTTAAGGGCTGGTAAGGTAAAAGAGCTTTTCTATTTGTATTTTAGAATAGGGTAGGGCATTTTTTATTTTGAGGGGCTTTGTTATTTTATTAGGGGGCTTAGAGTAGGTGTAATTAGCTTAAAATTGTTGTAAAATATTTCTAATGTTTGTAAATTATTTTTTTATTTTTTGTAACTTAGTTCTTTTTTTATTTTTTGTACTTTAGTTAGTTTATTAAATTGTAGATAATTGTAGGTATTTTATTTAATTTATTTATTGATAGTGTAGTGTTAGGTTTAATTGTAGATAATTGTAGGTATTTTATTTAATTAATTTAATGATAGTGTAGTGTTAGGTTTAATTGTAACTTAGGTTAAGATTTATTTTACAGTTAATTTTGTAATTATTTTAACTAGGTAGCTATTAAATAGTTATTAACTATTTAATAGCTATTGTACCTGGTTAAAATAATTACAAAGTTGCCTGTAAAATAAATATTAATCCTAAAATAGCTACAATATAATTATTATTTATATTGTAGCTATATTAGGGTTTATTTTACAGGTAAGTATTTAGCTTTAAATGGGAATAATTTATTTAATAAGAGTTAATTTATTTCGTTAGATAAAAATTATATTTAACTTAGGGGGGTGTTAGTGTTAGGGTTAGACTTAGCTTTAGGGGTTAATAAATTTAATAGAGTAGCGGTGAGGTCCAGTCGGCAGATTAGGGGTTAATACTTGAAGTTAGGTGTCGGTGATGTTAGGGAGGGCAGATTAGGGGTTAATAAATATAATATAGGGGTCGGCGGTGTTAGGGGCAGCAGATTAGGGGTACATAGATATAATGTAGGTTGCGGCGGTGTACAGAGCGGCAGATTAGGGGTTAAAAGTGTAATGCAGGTGTCAGCAATAGCGGGGGCGGCAGATTTGGGGTTAATAAGTGTAAGGTTAGGGGTGTTTAGACTCGGGGTACATGTTAGGGTGTTAGGTGCAGACTTAGGAAGTGTTTCCCCATAGGAAACAATGGGGCTGCGTTAGGAGCTGAACGCTGCTTTTTTGCAGGTGTTAGGTTTTTTTTCAGCTCAAAATGCCCCATTGTTTCCTATGGGGGAATCGTGCACGAGCACGTTTTTGAAGCTGGCCGCGTCCGTAAGCACCGCTGGTATTGAGAGTTGCAGTGGCGGTAAATTATGCTTTTTGGATCCTAACGCAGCCATTCTGTGAACTCTAAATACCAGCAGTATTTAAAAGGCGCAGGGGAAAAAAAGCACGCGTAGCTAACGCACCCCTTTGGCCGCAGAACTCTAAATCTAGCCGTTAGTTAATAATAGTAAATTTATTTAGATTTATTTAAATAATATTTAAGTTAGGGGGGTGTTAGGGTTATGGTTAGACTTAGGTTTAGGGGTTAATAAATTTATTATAGTGGCGGCGACGTTTGCGGCGGCAAATTAGGGGTTAATACATTTAATAGGCTATGTGGGCTATGGTGGTTTAGGGGTTAATAGTTGAATAGGTTTATTGCGCTGTGGGCTATGGCGGTTTAGGGGTTAATAATTGAGTTATTACTTGCTGTGTGGGTTTGATGGCGGATATAGGGGTTAATAGTTTAAATAGGCATATTGCGTTGTGGGGGTTGTCGGTCTAGGGGTTAATACAATTATTATTAGTAGTGAGAGGGGGGATTGCGGATATAGGGGTTTTACGTGTTGGGGCTTATTTTTGGGAGACGTGTTAGACTTTTAGTCTAGGCGCCGGCAGTTTCTAAAGTGCCATAAGTCACTGGCGACTCCAGAAATTTGTATTTACGCTTATTTCTGGACATCGCTAGTTTATCAGACTTACTGCACCTTATGAACTGCTGGCGGGGTATATATAATACCCCAATGTGCAAGGTGAAATTACGGGCGGTGCAGGTTCCCACGCTTGTGCCAAAACCTGCGCCGTATATTTGATCACGCCCTTAGTGTACAAAAATCATATTTAGGGCTAGATTACGAGTGGCACGCTAACTATAGCACTCAAGCGATATTATGTTTTTTAGCTTTTTATGCGCAACGAAAATAGCGCACGTATTACCAGTTGAAGTTAAATGGTTTTGCTCGAGCGCAAACAAATTTAACGTGCTTTGGGTTAGCATGACTTTGACTTAAGAGCTTGTGTAAAGCACAGGGGAAGAAAAAGTTGCATTAAACACAACATAAATACATAAAGTAAAAGAACAGTTACACTCATATAAACATTGTCTGATAAATATTATTTAAAAACAAATAATAAAAATGTTATAAGGGCTCAAAGATAGATGGCATAAGGTGTTTGAAAAAAAAAAAGGCTGCAAAGGGCTTTAACATATATATGCATACATACACATGTCTAAATATGTGTATGTATGTATATCTATATACAGGGAGTGCAGAATTATTAGGCAAATGAGTATTTTGACCACATGATCCTCTTTATGCATGTTGTCTTACTCCAAGCTGTATAGGCTCGAAAGCCTACTACCAATTAAGCATATTAGGTGATGTGCATCTCTGTAATGAAAAGGGGTGTGGTCTAATGACATCAACACCCTATATCAGGTGTGCATAATTATTAGGCAACTTCCTTTCCTTTGGCAAAATGGGTCAAAAGAAGGACTTGACAGGCTCAGAAAAGTCAAAAATAGTGAGATATCTTGCAGAGGGATGCAGCACTCTTAAAATTGCAAAGCTTCTGAAGCGTGATCATCGAACAATCAAGCGTTTCATTCAAAATAGTCAACAGGGTCGCAAGAAGCGTGTGGAAAAACCAAGGCGCAAAATAACTGCCCATGAACTGAGAAAAGTCAAGCGTGCAGCTGCCAAGATGCCACTTGCCACCAGTTTGGCCATATTTCAAAGCTGCAACATCACTGGAGTGCCCAAAAGCACAAGAAGTGCAATACTCAGAGACATGGCCAAGGTAAAAAAGGCTGAAAGACGACCACAACTGAACAAGACACACAAGCTGAAACGTCAAGACTGGACCAAGAAATATCTCAAGACTGATTTTTCTAAGGTTTTATGGACTGATGAAATGAGAGTGAGTCTTGATGGGCCAGATGGATGGGCCCGTGGCTGGATTGGTAAAGGGCAGAGAGCTCCAGTCCGACTCAGACGCCAGCAAGGTGGAGGTGGAGTACTGGTTTGGGCTGGTATCATCAAAGATGAGCTTGTGGGGCCTTTTCAGGTTTAGGATGGAGTCAAGCTCAACTCCCAGTCCTACTGCCAGTTTCTGGAAGACACCTTCTTCAAGCAGTGGTACAGGAAGAAGTCTGCATCCTTCAAGAAAAACATGATTTTCATGCAGGACAATGCTCCATCACACACGTCCAAGTACTCCACAGCGTGGCTGGCAAGAAAGGGTATAAAAGAAGAAAATCTAATGACATGGCCTCCTTGTTCACCTGATCTGAACCCCATTGAGAACCTATGGTCCATCATCAAATGTGAGATTTACAAGGAGGGAAAACAGTACACCTCTCTGAACAGTGTCTGGGAGGCTGTGGTTGCTTCTGCACGCAATGTTGATGGTGAACAGATCAAAACACTGACAGAATCCATGGATGGCAGGCTTTTGAGTGTCCTTGCAAAGAAAGGTGGCTATATTGGTCACTGATTTGTTTTTGTTTTGTTTTTGAATGTCAGAAATGTATATTTGTGAATGTTGAGATGTTATATTGGTTTCACTGGTAAAAATAAATAATTGAAATGGGTATATATTTGTTTTTTCTTAAGTTGCCTAATAATTATGCACAGTAATAGTCACCTGCACACACAGATATCCCCCTAAAATAGCTATAACTAAAAACAAACTAAAAACTACTTCCAAAACTATTCAGCTTTGATATTAATTAGTTTATTAGTTTTTTGGGTTCATTGAGAACATGGTTGTTGTTCAATAATAAAATTAATCCTCAAAAATACAACTTGCCTAATAATTCTGCACTCCCTATATATATATATATATATATATATATATATATATATATACTATAATTGTGTTTGTAATGTCCGTCGCCGTCAGCAGTTGCGCACGCATCCTCAATGGGATGTTGGCAGCGCGAGGCAGCCAATAGAATGTTGCATCCAGGTGGATTCTGAAAATGGCAGGGTGGTGAAAGAATCCAATGATGCCACCCTGCTATTTTCAGAATCCACCGGGAAGCAGCGAAGGCAAACAGAGAGAGCATCACAAAAAAAAAAAAAAAAAAAAACACCGCTCACACAAAGTATAACAAAAAAAAACAGAACCTCCTACATGAAGTATTAACACATACAACACAAACCCACACATCGCAAAATAATAAAGTAATTAACCCCTTAACTGTCAGCCACCCACATCACAATAAACCTAATTACCCTATTAACCCCTAAACCGCAAAACCCCCACATCACAATAAACATAATTCACCTATTAACCCCTAAACCGCAAAACCCACACATCGCAATAAACCTAATTAACCTATTAACCCCTAAACCACAAAACTCACACATCACAATAAACATAATTAACCTATCAACCCCTAAACCGCAATACCCACACATCACAATACACCTAATTAACCTATTAACCCCTAAACCGCAAACCCCCCACATCGCAATAAACATAATTAACCTATTAACCTCTAAACCGCAAAACCCACTCATCGCAATAAACCTATTTACCCCATTAACCCCTAAACCGCAAAAACATTGCAATAAACCTAATTAACCTATTAACCCCTTAAACTAATTAAATTACTAAGCCCCCTAACCTAACCCCCGCTAACCTAACAACCGCTAAATTAACACAAATTAACTAAACTAAAAAATACTAAAGTTACAAAAAAAAAGCTAAGATTACAAAAAAATAAAAAAGGCTAACATTACAGAAAATAAAAAACAAATAACCAAAGTTTACAATTTTAAACCTAATCCCTATGAAAATAAAAAAGCCCCCCAAAATAAAAACACCCCCTGCTCTATGAATAAACTACCAGTAGCCCTTAAAAGGGCTTTTTTCAGGGCATTGCACCAAGATAAACAGCTCTTTTACATTAAAAATACACAAAGCCCCCCCCCTAACAGAAAACCCCTTCACCCACCAAACCCCCCAAACTAAAAGAACCTAACACTAAAAATCTAAACTACCCATTGCCCTGAAAAAGGCATTTGTTTGGGAATTGCCATTAAAAAGGCATTTAGCTCTTTTACTGCCCACCCCTAATTTAAATAAAACAAATATCCTCAAAAAAAACCCTGAAAGTCTAACTCCCAGGTTGGTACTCATCGTTCCTGAAGTCCAACAGAGAAGGTCCTATTTGAGGCGGTGAAGTCTTCTTCCAAGCGGTGACCTCTTCTTTCTTCTTCCAGGAACAATCCGACGCGGAGCTGAAGACCGGAGACCCTGGAACTGAAGACCTGCGATCCGGGAACTGAAGATCGGTGATCCTGGAACTGAAGACCAGCGACCCTGGAGCTGAAGACCTGCGACCCTGGAACTGAAGACCGGCGACCGCGGAGCCATGGAGCATGAAGGATCCTCTTCATACGACACCATCTTAAATCGTGCACCTTTCCAGGGTCGTCGGTCTTCAGCTCTGCGGTCATCGGTCTTCAGCTCCGTCTTCCGCTCTGTGCCGTATTGTTCCTGGAAGAAGAAAGAAGAGGTCACTGCTTGGAAGAAGACTTCACTGCCTGGAACAGGACCTTCTCTGCTGGACTTCAGGAATAGTGAGTACGAACCTGGGGGTTAGACTTAGGTTTTTTTAAGGGTTCTTTGGGGGGTTTGTTTTATTTAAGTTAGGGATGGGCAGTAAAAGAGCTAGATGCCCTTTTAAGGCTAATGCCCAAACAAATGCCCTTTTCAGGGCAATGGGTAGTTTAGGTTTTTTTGTGTTAGGTTCTTTTATTTTGGGGGGTTTGGTGGGTAGGGGGGTTTACTGTTAGGGGGGACTTTGTGTATTTTTTATGTAAAAGAGCTGTTTATCTTGGGGCAATGCCCTGCAAAAAGCCCTTTTATGGGCTACTGGTAGTTTATTCTTGGAGTATGGGGTGTTTTTATTTTGGGGGGCTTTTTTATTTTCATAGGGATTAGGTTTAATTTTGTAAACTTTAGTAATTTGTTTTTTTATTTTCAGTAATAGATTTTTTTTCTTTAACTTAGGTTTTTTTAAAAATATATATATATTTTTTTTTAGATTAGGGATGGGCGATGGGCAGCAAAAGAGCTGAATGCCCTTTTAAGAGCAATTCCCATAGAAATGCCCTTTTCAGGGCAATGGATAATTTAGTTTTTTTAGTGTTAGGTTTATTTATTTTGGGGTGGGTTTTACTGTTAGGGGGGACTTAGAATTTTTGGTAATTGCAAAAGAGCTGTTTAACTTAGGGCAATGGCCTACAAAAAGCCCTTTTAAGGGCTATTGGTAGTTTAGCATTAGATTAGGGGGTGTTTTTATTTTGGGGGGGCAGGCTTTTTTATTTTCATAGGGATTAGATTTTATTTGTTTATTTTTTTCTGTAGTTCAATTTTTTTTTAACAACACATACTGAGAGGGGAGTGAGAGCAAATTAGAGGGGACAGAGAGAGAGCAAAAGAGAGGGGAGAGAGAGAGCAAAATAGAGAGGAGAGAAAGAGCAAAAGAGAGGGGAGTGGGGAAGCAAAAGAGAGGGAAGAGGGAGAGCAAAAGTGAGGGGCGAGGGAGAGCAAAATGGAGAGGAGAGAGAGGGTGGAGAGAGAGCAAAAGAGAAGGGGGGAGAGAGCAAAAGAGAGGGAGGAGAGAGATCAAAGAGAAGGGGGAGAGAGAGCAAAAGAGAGGGGGAGAGAGAGCAAAAGAGAGGGGTAGAGAGAGCGAAATAGAGGGGGAGAGAGTGCAAAAGAGGGGGGATAGAGAGCAAAAGAGAGGGGGGAGAGAGAGCAAAAGGGGTGGGGAAAGAATCCACCTGGATGGATTTTTTCACCACCCTGCTTTTTTCGGAATCCACCTGGATGCAGCATAAGCTGCATCCAGGTGGATTCCAAAAATGGCAGAGTGGTGAAAGAATCCACCTGGATGCAGCGTAAGCTGTATCCAAGTGGATTCTTTCACCACCCTGCCATTTTCGGAATCCACCTTGATGACAGGGTGGTGAAAGAATCCAGGCGAAAGAGCTGTTTAACTTAGGGCAATGGCCTACAAAAAGCCCTTTTAAGGGCTATTGGTAGTTTAGCATTAGATTAGGGGGTGTTTTTATTTTGGGGGGCAGGCTTTTTTATTTTCATAGGGATTAGATTTTATTTGTTTATTTTTTTCTGTAGTTCAATTTTTTTTTAACAACACATACTGAGAGGGGAGTGAGAGCAAATTAGAGGGGAGAGAGAGAGAGCAAAAGAGAGGGGAGAGAGAGAGCAAAAGAGAGGGGGAGAGAGAGAGCAAAATAGAGGGGAGAGAAAGAGCAAAAGAGAGGGGAGTGGGGGAGCAAAACAGAGGGAAGAGGGAGAGCAAAAGTGAGGGGCGAGGGAGAGCAAAATGGAGAGGAGAGAGAGAAAGGGAGGAGAGAGAGAGCAAAAGAGAAGGGGGGAGAGAGCAAAAGAGAGGGAGGAGAGAGATCAAAGAGAAGGGGGAGAGAGAGCAAAAGAGAGGGGGAGAGAGAGCAAAAGAGAGGGGGAGAGAGAGCAAAAGAGAGGGGGAGAGAGAGCAAAAGAGTTAGGGCAAGGGCTCAAAAGACTGTGCCAAAACTGATAGATTAAATAAAAAAAGAGTGAAAATAACATAATTTATGTAAGAACTTACCTGATAAATTCATTTCTTTCATATTAGCAAGAGTCCATGAGCTAGTGACGTATGGGATATACATTCCTACCAGGAGGGGCAAAATTTCCCAAACCTCAAAATGCCTATAAATACACCCCTCACCACACCCACAATTCAGTTTAACGAATAGCCAAGAAGTGGGGTGATAAAAAAGTGCGAAAGCATATAAAATAAGGAATTGGAATAATTGTGCTTTATACAAAATCATAACCACCACAAAAAAAGGGCGGGCCTCATGGACTCTTGCTAATATGAAAGAAATGAATTTATCAGGTAAGTTCTTACATAAATTATGTTTTCTTTCATGTAATTAGCAAGAGTCCATGAGCTAGTGACGTATGGGATAATGATTACCCAAGATGTGGATCTTTCCACACAAGAGTCACTAGAGAGGGAGGGATAAAATAAAGACAGCCAATTCCTGCTGAAAATAATCCACACCCAAAATAAAGTTTAATGAAAAACATAAGCAGAAGATTCAAACTGAAACCGCTGCCTGAAGTACTTTTCTACCAAAAACTGCTTCAGAAGAAGAAAATACATCAAAATGGTAGAATTTAGTAAAAGTATGCAAAGAGGACCAAGTTGCTGCTTTGCAAATCTGATCAACCGAAGCTTCATTCCTAAATGCCCAGGAAGTAGAAACTGACCTAGTAGAATGAGCTGTAATCCTCTGAGGCGGAGTTTTACCCGACTCAACATAGGCAAGATGAATTAAAGATTTCAACCAAGATGCCAAAGAAATGGCAGAAGCTTTCTGGCCTTTTCTAGAACCGGAAAAGATAACAAATAGACTAGAAGTCTTTCGGAAAGATTTAGTAGCTTCAACATAATATTTCAAAGCTCTAACAACATCCAAAGAATGCAACGATTTCTCCTTAGAATTCTTAGGATTAGGACATAATGAAGGAACCACAATTTCTCTACTAATGTTGTTGGAATTCACAACTTTAGGTAAAAATTCAAAAGAAGTTCGCAACACCGCCTTATCCTGATGAAAAATCAGAAAAGGAGACTCACAAGAAAGAGCAGATAATTCAGAAACTCTTCTGGCAGAAGAGATGGCCAAAAGGAACAAAACTTTCCAAGAAAGTAATTTAATGTCCAATGAATGCATAGGTTCAAATGGAGGAGCTTGAAGAGCCCCCAGAACCAAATTCAAACTCCAAGGAGGAGAAATTGACTTAATGACAGGCTTTATACGAACCAAAGCTTGTACAAAACAATGAATATCAGGAAGAATAGCAATCTTTCTGTGAAAAAGAACAGAAAGAGCAGAGATTTGTCCTTTCAAGGAACTTGCGGACAAACCCTTATCTAAACCATCCTGAAGAAACTGTAATATTCTCGGTATTCTAAAAGAATGACAAGAAAAATGATGAGAAAGACACCAAGAAATATAAGTCTTCCAGACTCTATAATATATCTCTCTAGATACAGATTTACGAGCCTGTAACATAGTATTAATCACAGAGTCAGAGAAACCTCTGTGACCAAGAATCAAGCGTTCAATCTCCATACCTTTAAATTTAAGGATTTCAGATCCTGATGGAAAAAAGGACCTTGAGACAGAAGGTCTGGTCTTAACGGAAGAGTCCACGGTTGGCAAGAGGCCATCCGGACAAGATCCGCATACCAAAACCTGTGAGGCCATGCCGGAGCTACCAGCAGAACAAACGAGCATTCCTTCAGAATCTTGGAGATTACTCTTGGAAGAAGAACTAGAGGCGGAAAGATATAGGCAGGATGATACTTCCAAGGAAGTGATAATGCATCCACTGCCTCCGCCTGAGGATCCCGGGATCTGGACAGATACCTGGGAAGTTTCTTGTTTAGATGAGACGCCATCAGATCTATTTCTGGAAGTTCCCACATTTGAACAATCTGAAGAAATACCTCTGGGTGAAGAGACCATTCGCCCGGATGCAACGTTTGGCGACTGAGATAATCCGCTTCCCAATTGTCTATACCTGGGATATGAACCACAGAGATTAGACAGGAGCTGGATTCCGCCCAAACCGAAATTCAAGATACTTCTTTCATAGCCAGAGGACTGTGAGTCCCTCCTTGATGATTGATGTATGCCACAGTTGTGACATTGTCTGTCTGAAAACAAATGAACGATTCTCTCTTCAGAAGAGGTCAAAACTGAAGAGCTCTGAAAATTGCACGGAGTTCCAAAATATTGATTGGTAATCTCACCTCCTGAGATTCCCAGACTCCTTGTGCCATCAGAGATCCCCACACAGCTCCCCAACCTGTGAGACTTGCATCTGTTGAAATTACAGTCCAGGTCGGAAGCACAAAAGAAGCCCCCTGAATTAAACGATGGTGATCTGTCCACCACGTTAGAGAGTGTCGAACAATCGGTTTTAAAGATATTAATTGAGATATCTTTGTGTAATCCTTGCACCATTGATTCAGCATACAGAGCTGAAGAGGTCGCATGTGAAAACGAGCAAAGGGGATCGCGTCCGATGCAGCAGTCATAAGACCTAGAATTTCCATGCATAAGGCTACCGAAGGGAATGATTGTGACTGAAGGTTTCGACAAGCTGCAATCAATTTTAGACGTCTCTTGTCTGTTAAAGACAGAGTCATGGACACTGAATCTATCTGGAAACCCAGAAAGGTTACCCTTGTCTGAGGAATCAAAGAACTTTTTGGTAAATTGATCCTCCAACCATGATCTTGAAGAAACAACACAAGTCGATTCGTATGAGATTCTGCTAAATGTAAAGACTGAGCAAGTACCAAGATATCGTCCAAATAAGGAAATACCACAATACCCTGTTCTCTGATTACAGACAGAAGGGCACCGAGAACCTTTGAAAAAATTCTTGGAGCTGTAGCTAGGCCAAACGGTAGAGCCACAAACTGGTAATGCTTGTCCAAAAAAGAGAATCTCAGGAACTGATAATGATCTGGATGAATCGGAATATGCAGATATGCATCCTGTAAATCTATTGTGGACATATAATTCCCTTGCTGAACAAAAGGCAAGATAGTCCTTACAGTTACCATCTTGAACGTTGGTATCCTTACATAACGATTCAATATTTTTAGATCCAGAACTGGTCTGAAGGAATTCTCCTTCTTTGGTACAATGAAGAGATTTGAATAAAACCCCATCCCCTGTTCCGGAACTGGAACTGGCATAATTACTCCAGCCAACTCTAGATCTGAAACACAATTCAGAAATGCTTGAGCTTTCATTGGATTTACTGGGACACAGGAAAGAAAAAATCTCTTTGCAGGAGGTCTCATCTTGAAACCAATTCTGTACCCTTCTGAAACAATGTTCTGAATCCAAAGATTGTGAACAGAATTGATCCAAATTTCTTTGAAAAAACGTAACCTGCCCCCTACCAGCTGAGCTGGAATGAGGGCCGCACCTTCATGTGGACTTAGAAGCAGGCTTTGCCTTTCTAGCAGGCTTGGATTTATTCCAGACTGGAGATGGTTTCCAAACTGAAACTGCTCCTGAGGATGAAGGATCAGGCTTTTGTTCTTTGTTGAAACGAAAGGAACGAAAACGATTATTAGCCCTGTTTTTACCTTTAGATTTTTTATCCTGTGGTAAAAAAGTTCCTTTCCTACTAGTAACAGTTGAGATAATAGAATCCAACTGAGAACCAAATAATTTGTTACCCTGGAAAGAAATGGAAAGTAGAGTTGATTTAGAAGCCATATCAGCATTCCAAGTCTTAAGCCATAAAGCTCTTCTAGCTAAAATAGCTAGAGACATAAACCTGACATCAACTCTGATAATATCAAAAATGGCATCACAGATAAAATTATTAGCATGCTGAAGAAGAATAATAATATCATGAGAATCATGATTTGTTACTTGTTGCGCTAAAGTTTCCAACCAAAAAGTTGAAGCTGCAGCAACATCAGCCAATGATATAGCAGGTCTAAGAAGATTACCTGAACACAGATAAGCCTTTCTTAGAAAGAATTCAATTTTCCTATCTAAAGGATCTTTAAACGAAGTACCATCTGACGTAGGAATGGTAGTACATTTAGCAAGGGTAGAAATAGCCCTATCAACTTTAGGGATTTTGTCCCAAAATTCTAACCTGTCAGGCGGTACAGTATATAATTGCTTAAAACGTTTAGAAGGAGTAAATGAATTACCCAATTTATCCTATTCTTTGGAAATTACTGCAGAAATAGCATTAGGAACAGGAAAAACTTCTGGAATAACCACAGGAGATTTAAATACCTTATCTAAACGTTTAGAATTAGTATCAAGAGGACCAGAATCCTCTATTTTTAAAGCAATTAATACTTCTTTAAGTAAAGAACGAAAAAATTCCATTTTAAATAAATATGAAGATTTATCAGCATCAATCTCTGAAACAGAATCCTCTGAACCAGAAGAGTCATCAGAATCAGAATGATGATGTTCATTTAAAAATTCATCTGTAGGGAGAGAAGTTTTAAAAGATTTTTTACGTTTACTAGAAGGAGAAATAACAGACATAGCCTTCTTGATGGATTCAGAAACAAAATCTCTTATGTTATCAGGAACATTCTGCACCTTAGATGTTGAAGGAACTGCAACAGACAATGGTACTTTACTAAAGGAAATATTATCTGCATTAACAAGTTTGTCATGACAATTAATACAAACAACAGCCGTAGGAATAGCTACCAAAAGTTTACAGCAGATACACTTAGCTTTGGTAGATCCAGCACTAGACAGCGATTTTCCTGTAGTATCTTCTGACTCAGATGCAACGTGAGACATCTTGCAATATGTAAGAGAAAAAACAACATATAAAGCAAAATTGATCAAATTCCTTAAATGACAGTTTCAGGAATGGGAAAAAATGCCAAAGAACAAGCTTCTAGCAACCAGAAGCAATGAAAAATGAGACTTAAATAATGTGGAGACAAAAGCGACGCCCATATTTTTTAGCGCCAAATAAGACGCCCACATTATTTGGCGCCTAAATGCTTTTGGCGCCAAAAATGACGCCACATCCGGAACACCGACATTTTTGGCGCAAAATAACGTCAAAAAATGACGCAACTTCCGGCGACACGTATGACGCCGGAAACGGAAAAGAATTTTTGCGCCAAAAAAGTCCACGCCAAGAATGACGCAATAAAATGAAGCATTTTCAGCCCCCGCGAGCCTAACAGCCCACAGGGAAAAAATAGTCAAATTTTTGAAGGTAAGAAAAAATGAATAATTTAAATGCATAATCCCAAATATGAAACTGACTGTCTGAAAAATAAGGAAAGTTGAACATTCTGAGTCAAGGCAAATAAATGTTTGAATACATATATTTAGAACTTTATAAACAAAGTGCCCAACCATAGCTTAGAGTGTCACAGAAAATAAGATTTACTTACCCCAGGACACTCATCTACATGTTTGTAGAAAGCCAAACCAGTACTGAAACGAGAATCAGCAGAGGTAATGGTATATATAAGAGTATATCGTCGATCTGAAAAGGGAGGTAAGAGATGAATCTCTACGACCGATAACAGAGAACCTATGAAATAGACCCCGTAGAAGGAGATCACTGCATTCAAATAGGCAATACTCTCCTCACATCCCTCTGACATTCACTGCACGCTGAGAGGAAAACCGGGCTCCAACTTGCTGCGGAGCGCATATCAACGTAGAATCTAGCACAAACTTACTTCCCCACCTCCATCGGAGGCAAAGTTTGTAAAACTGAATTGTGGGTGTGGTGAGGGGTGTATTTATAGGCATTTTGAGGTTTGGGAAACTTTGCCCCTCCTGGTAGGAATGTATATCCCATACGTCACTAGCTCATGGACTCTTGCTAATTACATGAAAGAAATCAAGTATTTAAGAAAAGACAAATTTATTCAGCGCATATGAAACTAAATATAGTGTGAATAGACAATTAATAGGAATGTTTGCTGTAAAAATACACACGATGCTGGCATTAGAAAATATAATACATATATAAAAACAAATATTAATTTAAAATATATTAGCAATCTAAAAAACAATAATAGTATTCCTAGTTCGTTGAAACAGCAAAATACTATACAGTATATGCAAAATTACTAAATGTTAAAAAATACTGAAATGTAAAAATAGTGTTTGTTTAATACTCACACCTAGATTACGTGTTTTGCGCTAAACAGGGTGCAAAATGAAAGCAACAAAAGTTGCGTTATTTCACCCTCCATAGCGCTGCCATTACGAGTTTCTGAAAAGCCTCCTTGTGCGTGCGATATGGTTGCGTTAAACTCCATACCGCACAATATCCAAGGGCTGCTTTGACGTGCTCATACACACTTTCCCCTATAGACATCAATGGGGAGAGAGTGTTAGAACACAAACTAACACCTGCGATCACGGAATGAAAAATCTCCGTAACGCAGCCCCATTGATGTCTATGGGGAAAAAAAGTTACGTTTAAACCTAACACCCTAACATAAACCCCAAGTCTATATACCCCTAATCTGCCGATCCCGACATCCCCAACACCTAAATAAAGTTATTAGTCCCTAATCTGCCACCCCAACATCGCCGAGACTAATAAAAGCTATTAACCACTAATCCGCCACTCCCTGACACCACTATAATAAAGTTATTAACCCATAAACCTCCAGCCTCCCACATCTCCGCCACTAAATAAACTTATTAACCCCTAAACCGCCGCACCCCTCATCGCAAAACACCAAATTAAACTATTAACCCCTAAACCTAACACCCCCCTAACGTTAAATTAAAATTACAATATAACTCTATCTAAATAAATAAAAACTTACCTGTGAAATAAATATAAACATTAAACTATAAATTAACCTAACATAACTTATCTAATAAAATAAAACATACTACCAATTTAAATATCTAAATTACAAATTTTAAAAAAACCTAACGCTAAGAAAAAAAATTACAAATCTAAATTACAACTAAAAAAAACAAATCCTATGTAAAATGTAAAAAATAATTAACACTAAAATCACGAAAAATAAAAAAGATTACAAAAAAATAAACGAAATTATCAAAAATAAAAACAATTACACCTAATCTAATAGCCCTATAAAAATAAAAAGGCCCCCCAAAATAAAAACACCCCCTAGCCTTCAATAAACTACCAAAAGCCCTTAAAAGGGCCTTTTGTAGGGCATTGCCCTAAAGAAATCAGCTCTTTTACCAGTAAAAAATATGAAGTCCCCCCAACAGTAAAACCCACCACCCAACCAACCCCCCAAAATAAAAAACCTAACTCTAAAAAAAAATTAAGCTACCCATTTCCCCTAAAGGGGCATTTGTATGGGCATTGCCCTTAAAAGGGCATTTAGCTAATTTTCAATGCCCAAAGCCCTAATCTAAAATACATACAAAAAAAATCAGCCAATAGGATTTCAGTAGGTCTCATCCTATTGGCTGTTTTGAAGGGCAATGCACATACAAATGCCCCTTTTGTAAGGTTTTTAAATTTGTAATTTTTTTTGGGATATTTTAATTGGTAGTATTTCTTATTTTAGTTTAGTTATGTTAGGTTAATTTATAATTTAATGTTAGGTTTATATTTATTTCACTGGTAAGTTTTTATTTATTTAAATAGAGTTATTTTGTAATTTTATTTTAAAGTTAGGGGGGTGTTAGGTTTAGAGGTTAATAGTTTAATTTAGTGTTTTGCGATGTGGGGGGCCAGCGGTTTAGGGGTTAATAGGTTTATTTAGTGTTGGAGATGTGGGAAGCCAGAGGTTTAGGGGTAAATAGCTTTTATTAGTGGCAGCGATGTCGGGGAGCGGCGGAATAAGGGTTAATAACTTTATTATTGTGGCGGCGATGACGGGGTACGACGGTTTAGGGGTTAATATATTTAAATAGTGTTGGCGATGTGGGTGGGCGGCAGATTAGTGGTTAATAGCTTTATTGAATAATCGCGATGTGGGTGAGCGGCAGATTAGGGGTTAATAGGTTTAATATAGTGTTTGCGATGCGGGAGGGTGGCGGTTTAGGGGTTAATAGGTAGTTTATGGGTGTTCGTGTACTTTGTACATTTTTGTGACGCAAAACTCATAACTACTGCTTTCAGATGGCAGTATGTATCGTGTCGGTATAGGCTGTAACACAAGCATTTTAGCCGGACCACGCAACCTGTAATATCGGCGCTATTGAAATCCCACGCAACAACTTCATTTTTTTTAGCGTTAAAAGCTGCAACACAAAACTCGTAATCTAGGTGATAGATAGTGCATGAGCACAAGTCCGTTTAGTAGATCTGATTAGGATATCTATAGTCCAATCTTATAGTGAAATCCTTGATAATCCTTGATATCCTTTGTGATAGGAATATATTTCAAATGCATTACTTTTTACTGTGCATAGCTGTAAGGTACCTTATAGATCTTGAGTGACCATACTGCTGTAAAGGCTGAGTTATCTTAGTCACGTGACTACTAGATGTCCAATCAAGATCTCTCAATCACGGGAGGTTATTTTCTTTCAAAGTGGTCTTGTTAGATACAGTGTTTCAGATGTGTGAGAGCGGTTATCCTCCGTATGTCTGTATAGTAAAGTGCACTCGCAGTGAAGTACTCTCGCAGGTGATTTCAGTTTCCAGTGGATCTGTGGCTCCTTTACTGCTCGCTGTTGTGGCTTCTGTACTGCTCACTGTTGTAACATCATAACCATCTAAGAAAAGCTCAAAGCTATGAGAAGAGCATATATTTGCTGTATTCAGAAGCGCTACAACAGGGTATTAAGCATAAAGTTATTACTCCTTAAGTACAAAGTATAACTTGCGCCTGTCCAGCTCCTGTAGCAGATATGCCTGTAGTGGGTTAGTGATCAAAATCTACGCGTTTCAGCAGCATTACCTGCCTTTATCAAGATAAACGCGTAGAACCCAAAGAGTCACCTTAGACTTTCTTCTTCAGAGCAATTGAGATGAAAAAAAAAAAAACCTACAGTGGAAGTCAAGTGACAAAAAAACTGAAGACCAGTACAGTACAGACATTATTCAATGAAAGTTTCTTTGTTCTATTGAAACTGGACTCCTGACTGATATAATAAAGTTTCAGGAAAAACCTTACCTTAATGATATTGCTGTTACAGATGAAGTACTGATTAAAAGAGTGAACAAAGCAGCTAATTTAAAGATGGAAAGACAACAGAAGTTAAAGAAAACTGCTTATGAAAAAGGTCTATGACAAAATGAACTCCACACAGAAGTACACTCCCATGACAGCAAATCATTGTATAGAGTATTAACAGAGTTAAAAGAGATATGTCCAGCAGAAAGGGGTGAAACTGCTAGAGACTTGAAGACGATGCCAGTAAATCTCAAAGATTCCTATAAGCTGATTAAAGATCTCAAGACAGATGTCTTTGAAATGAATAAAATGTTCCTTACAGCCATGAAGACCAGCAGACAACCACGACCAAGAGAGTTTCCAATGATCCAAACACAAGCAAGACAGAGTGGTTGTAAGGAATGCCAGGAGGTCAATGCAGGAGCCACATGTACTCACTGTTTCCGCTGTGGTCAAACAGGACACTTGTCACAGGGATGCAGAGTAAAGACACAGCTGCCGGAAAACTTGAACGGGCTGCTGAGACAGGACCCACATTAGCTCCTTACCACATGTCCCACCTACATCAACACACACGTGTTGAAGGAAGAATGTCATGCTTTCTCCTTCAATGATGATGATATTGGTTGCATCCCATCTCTCAACATGCACATCACTCTTAAAGATACCACACCTGTCTGGAAGACATACATGTCGGTTCCAAAACCCCTCCATCAAAAAGTGTAGTACTTCCAAGATTTGCTAAACAAGGGATGGATAACTTAGTCAAGATCATCATACTCACCTGTGGTCTGTGTCAGGAAGAAGGATGGAAGTCTAAGGCTCTGCTGTGACTACAGGGAATTGAACAGAAAGTCAGTGTCTGAACATCATCTAATCCCAAGAATACAGGACATGTTGGACTCCTTGAGTGGCAGCTCGTGGTTCTATGATGTTGAACAAGGGAAGACCTATCATCAGGGATTCCAAGACACCGAAAGTTGCCCGTTAACCACCTTCATTACTCCCTGGGGACTTTATCAGTGGGTCTGTATCCCATTTTGGCTCCTGCCAAGTTCCAATATAGATATATAGAGTATGGAAGATTGTCTTTCAGGCCTGAGAGATGTTATCTGCCAACCTTACTTGGATGACAATCTTGTTCATAGCTGTACGTTCGAAGATCACTTGAAGCATGTTCAGACTGTCTTACAAAGGTACCAGCAACATGGTGTCAAGCTAACTCCTCGAAGTGCGAAATATTCAAAAGAAAAGTGAGATTTCTGGGAAAAATGGTCTCAGGAGAAGGTTACATGATGGATCAAGCTGAAATTGCACCAGTACAGAAATTAAAAGAAAAAAAGTCTTAAACAATAGGAGATTTGAGGAAGATGTTGAGATTTCTCTCATACTACCGGTCCTACATTCCAAACTTCTCAAGAATTGCCAAGCCCTTATATGAGTTTTTATCTCTGGCCTCATCTTAGCTAAATGGGAAAGACACAGCCTCAGTACGAGAGGGAACCCCCCAAGCAAAGAAGAAAGGACAAACAACTAAGCCGCAAGGACATCTACTGACTCGCAGACCTATTAACTGGACAAATAGCCATCAGAAAATTCTAAACCAGCTCATCGACTATTTGTTGAAACCACCTGTCCTGGGATATGCAGATTTCACACAGCCTTTTGAATTATAATGTGACGCATCACAGGAAGGTCTTGGAGAAGTATTATACCAAAGGCAAGGAGGCAAGATGGTAGTGATTGCATATGGCTCCAGAAAACTGACACCACCGGAGAAGAATTACCATATGCACTCTGGAATATTAGAATTGTTGGCATTGAATTGGGCCATTTGTGAACAATTCAGGGACTATTTGTACCACACAGCCTCATTTGTGGTGTATGCAGAAAACAACCCTCTCACCTATATCCTTACTACATCCAAATTGAATGCCACAGGCCACCACTGGGTAGCACAGTTTGCAGATTTTAACTTCACTATTCAATACCGTCCAGGCAAGTCAAATGCAGATGCAGATGGTCTATCCCGAATGCCGCTAGAGATAAATGACTGCATAAATCAATGTACCAAAGAAATCAAACAGGATATCATCAGCTCTTCAATACTGGGAATATCTGTAGAGTGGGAAGGACCGTCCCAGGGGATAGGAACAATTTTCACAAGTGCACTAGAACTGATACAAGATGCACCCTCTAGTACAGTTACTAGCCCCCAGACTATGGAGCAGATTCAAAAGTCTCAAGAAAAAGATCCCATCATTGGAAAAGTTTTGAGGTACAAGTCAAAGAATCAGCATCTGGGGAATGAAGTCCAGAAGACAGAGAACTCAGATGTCTGGTCATTACTGAAACAATGGGCAAAATTGTATGTGAACAAAGATAGAGTGTTATACAGGAAAACGCTGGAACGAGACCAACTAATCCTGCCCAAAGAATACCACCAACTTGTATTTTAAGAATTACACCAAGAAATGAGACACCTTGGTGTTGAAAGGACAATTACTTTAATTAGAGATAGATTCTACTCGCTACATATGCAAAAGGATGTTGAACACTTTGTGACCAGGGTCTGTGAATGTCTTAAGAAGAAGAAGCCCAATAACCCTACTAGAGCACTGTTGTCTACCATTACCACAACTTATCTTTTTGAAATGGTAGCCATCAACTTTCTGCATTTGGAGACATGTAAGCAAGGATATGAATACATCCTAGTAATCGTGGATCACTACACCTGGTTCGCACAGGCCTATGCCACAAGAAACAAAGCCACCAAAACTGTAGCGAGAAGATCTTTAATGATTATGCACTCAAGTTTGGGTTTCCGAGCAAGGTCCACCATGATATGGGAAAAGAGTTTGAGAATCAGATGTTTACAAGGCTGAAAGAACTCTTTGGAGCCCCTGACTCTCATACAAAAATATATCACCCTCAAGGAAATGGCCAAGTTTAAAGGTTCAACAGGACACTGCAATCCATGTTGAGAACTCTGACAAAAAAAGAACTGTGAATCTGCTGGCGAGTGCCAGGTTTTCTGTGTGTTGTGTTGATAATGTTTGTAATGCTTCCCTGCGGGCTTTTCACCCAGGCTGCTCTGGGGTTAACTGCCTGGGTTGGTGGGAACTGTGCAGCTGTCTGTCAGTGTTCAGGGCTATGGAGTTTGCTGTGCCTTAGAATGTATACCCAGTCCAGTCTGTGAGTGTGGTCCATTCCTGTGTTTTGTATTTACATAGGGGAGATTACAAAAACCTGTGTCACCCTGTGTCATGAATTACACCTGTACCTTTAAGGTTATCTGACACCAGTTGCCATCTGTATAAAAACCCCACCCTCAGTTCATTCATTGCTTAGTAATTTTTGACTACATCAGTCATTTACCTTAGCCTCTCCTGGAATTGTTACTACAAGTCTTTGGACCATTGCTACAATACGTTTCTACTTTGTTGCAAATTTCTAAAGTTACAAGTTCCATCTCATTCCTATTTTTGTTCTCTGAACGATCAGTATTCAACTTTCTCGCAACTGACAGTTTCACAAGCTAATCACGCTGTCTACCGCAGCTGTCTGTGTTACCTTCAGAGCCGGAGTCCGTGGTGACGTCACCCGCCATCTCAGCTGTTCCTCTTACCATCGGGAAGCCGCAGCACACGCTTGTATCACACACTCTCCTAGCGTGTTCCAAACTCGATCCTCAACTCCTTCAGGCTAATCCAAAGCGGTAACAGTAAGCATTTACCTCCGGTATCGATACTTTTACTTCCTTGACTCCTGACTTTATCTCTCCGGTACAGTTATTCTAGTTGGTTTATTTTATAATTGCCTGTTAACATCCATACTATCTGCCTTAACCAATTATACATTAACTTGTAAAATTTATCACAAGGTTTTTATTCATAACATAACCTGCCAAACTTGTTGCCACCTATTGGCTATAGGTTATGATTATGATAAGTTAACCTAATAGTAATGGTAGGATTGTTGCCTTAATAAATGAAACCATTTTCATGTAATTCCATTTCCTTCCTAAGTCAGCAATTCTTCCACACTCCTATAACTTTGAAAGTGATACTATATTTATTCTAAGATACTTTTATCTACAGTTGGATTCACAATCTATCCTTATATCTCTCCCTACAGGGAAATATAGGATCTTGACTGAAACCTGACACTAATTACTAAGCCTACACAATGAATCCAGTAGATATAGTGACGCATGTTCAGACATTAACTGAAAAAGTAGAGACAATTACACAGGCACTAAATACTCTGCAACATGAAAATTCATCTCTTAAAGCCTACATAAAAGAAATTGCTGATAAACAAATAACTACTCATGCTTTAGAACCTAATGTTAGCTCACCTGAGCATTTCCAGGGAGACAGAAAACATTTCAGAGAATTCAAGAATGATTGTTATTTGCTTTTCTCACTAAAACCTATCACATACCCCACAGATCAAGTCAAAGTCCTAACAACTATCTCTTATTTAAGGGGGGAACCTCGCATATGGGCTAACACATTTTTTGAAACAAATGATCCAATACTACAATCCTTAGAATCTTTTTTTAATGCCATGTCACAATTGTATGATGATCCCTATAAGCAGCTCACAGCTGAAAATGGTATGAGAGCATTAAAACAACTTAAAAAGCCTGTAGAGGATTATATAACTGAGTTTAAAAAATTTTCTAAGGACAGTGGTTGGAATGATTTATCGTTAAAAAACCAGTTCAGGTTAGGATTATGTGATTCACTTAAAGATGAATTGGCAAGAGTTGAATTGCCAGACACCTTGGAAGGGTTAATTAATCTCTCAATTAGCCTAGATAGACGTCTTAGAGAACGTAGATCTGAACGTAGTTCCAGTGATTTTACCTTTAGACGTCCAAACCTTACAATACCCTCCACACAAAATACACGTAGTCAAACATTTTCCACACCTGAGGCTATGGACATAGGATTTATAAAAGGGCCACTTAATCCTCAAGAAAAACTCAGAAGAAGGCAAAATAATCTGTGTATGTATTGTGGAGCTGCACAACACACAGTAAAGGATTGTCCAATACTAGGACGTCAGGAAAGGGGTAAGGAAAAACACATGAATACCTGTTATAATATACAAAGTTCCAGATCTACAAACTGCTCACTCACACTTATTTTGCAGTGGGAGAACCAACGAGTAACCTCCAAGGCGATCATTGACTCAGGAGCCAGCACTAATTATATGGATTTGAATTTCACTATATTAAATAAAATACCACTTATAAAAAAGACAAATCCAGTGTTGCTCAGAGTTATTGATGGTAGTCAAATATCATCCGGCCCTATCTCACATCACACTATACCTATAAAAGTGTCTATAGGGGGAACACATATTGAATATGTGTCCTTTGACGTTATTCCTTCTCCCATATATCCTTTGGTTTTAGGTTACTCATGGTTAAATTTACATGATCCCACTATATCTTGGAAAACCTCTGATGTTATATTTTCTTCTGATTATTGTAAAACAACCTGTATATCCAGTCATTACATTTTACAAACTGAGCATAATAACATACCATCTGAATACTCTGTATTTTCTGAAGTATTCTGCAAAAGACAGTCAGAAAATCTTCCTCCCCATAGGAAGTATGACTGTCCTATAGACCTTGTTCCTGGGGCTGATATACCATGTGGGCATATTTTCCCTCTTTCCAAAAATGAATTAGAGTATTTAAAAGATTACTTAGAAGAGAATCTTCGTAAGGGGTTTATAAGACCATCGACCTCTCCAGCTGGAGCTGGAATGTTCTTTGTCAAGAATAAAGATGGCACAATTAGACCCATAGTGGATTACAGAGAACTTAATCGCAGAACTGTAAAAAACAGGTATCCACTACCCCTAATTCCAGAATTAATCGAAAGACTTGAGGGGGCTTCATACTTTACTAAATTAGACCTGAGAGGTGCATATAACCTCATAAGAGTAAGACAAGGAGACGAATGGCTCACTGCTTTCCGTACGCGTTACGGACTGTACGAATATACAGTGATGCCATTCGGGCTTTGCAATGCGCCCGCCACCTTTCAGTTTCTAATAAATGATGTGTTTAAAGATCTGTTAGATATATATGTTGTCATTTATTTAGACGACATACTTATATACTCAAAATCTAAGTCAGATCATATAAAATATGTTCGCACTGTACTTTCTAGGTTACGTCAACACCACTTGTATGCAAAGCCAGAAAAATTTATCTTTAACTCAAATAGCATTACTTTTCTGGGTTATGTAATTTCTCCTGAAGGAATAGATATGGAAAAAAATAAAATAACAGCTATCTTGGAATGGCCTACCCCTACTTCCAAGAAACATATACAGAGGTTTATGGGGTTTGCAAACTTTTACAGAAAGTTTATTAAAAACTTTGCTCATATCTCTAAACCCCTCACTAGCCTCACAAAGAATAACATCAAATTCCACTGGTCTGAGGAAGCACAAAAGCATTTGAAACATTAAAACATAGATTCACTTCCGCACCTATTCTGTCATACCCTAACCCCTCATTACAATATGTCATTGAAGTAGATGCTTCAGACTACGCTATTGGAGCAGTTCTGTCACAAAGACAGAGTTTAAAACACCCACTACATCCTGTTGCTTTCTTTTCACGGGTGATGTCAGAATCAGAAATCAATTATGCAATAGGAGAGAAGGAACTTCTAGCCATTAAGGCCTCGTTTGAACACTGGAGGCATCTGTTAGAATGAACCACTTTACCCATTTTAATATACACTGACCACAGGAACTTACAATACTTGAAAACAAACAGAACTCTTACAGCTCGCCAGGTGCGATGGAATCTATTCTTCAATAGATTTAATTATTTAATAACTTATAGACCTTCTAACAAAAATTTGAAAGCAGATGCACTCTCTAGAATACCAGATAAACCTTTATCTCAAAATGCTCATCACTCTATAATTCCTCATGATAACATCATAGGTCTCACAGAGGATATAACTAGCCTATTAAAAACACATCTAGAATCAGATTCTGAATTACCTAAAACACTAGTAACATTGGGAACCAATGGTCTTTATTATCATGACAATCTTGTATATGTACCACACACATTAAGAGAGAAAATTCTGTATAGCTATCACGACACTCCTTTGGCAGGTCATCCAGGAATTTCAAAAACTACAGAATTAATTACCAGGCATTTTTGGTGGCCAAGTATGAAAACTGATATTACTGACTACATAAGTTCTTGTAAAATATGTACAGTCTCCAAGACACAACACCAACGACCCACAGGGCACTTACTACCTTTACCTATACCATCACGACCTTGGACTGACATAGCACTAGACTTTATAGTAGAATTACCTAGGTCTTCCAATCATACAACCATATTGGTTGTTGTTGATATCTTCAGCAAGATGGCACACTTCATTCCTACCACTAAATTACCAACCTCTTCAGAAACAGCTCAGCTTCTTATACATCATGTCATCAAATATCATGGGTTACCACTTAGTATAACATCAGATCGTGGAACCCAATTCACTAGTAGATTTTGGCATGAATTATGTAAAACATTGAAAATACGCCGTCGGTTAAGCACCTCTTTCCACCCTCAGACTAATGGGCAGACGGAGAGGACTAATCAATGGCTTGAACAATTCTTACGTTGTTTCATTAACAACAAACAGGATAACTGGTCATCTCTGTTAACATATGCAGAATTTGCATACAACAATTCTGTGAATAGTACCACTAAGTTCTCACCCTTCTACATCAACTACGGGTTCCATCCAATATTTCACCAGGAAGATTTACAGGATAGTTCTTGCCCACAAGTCAATGACTTAATCAACACCATATCTGATACGTTCACTACAGTAAAAGACAATATTGCTCACTCTAAGACTTTGCATAAACTCTACTATGATAGAAAACATTTACCATCACCAAATTATCAAATCGGGGACAAAGTCTGGTTATCAACACATAACTTGAGGTTACCATATCCGTCCCGTAAATTGTCCTCCTTATTCATTGGTCCCTATTCTATTAAAGCAATAGTGAATCAAAATGCTGTTACTCTTTCATTGCCTGACAAATTCCGAATACACCCCACGTTCCATGTATCATTGTTGAAGCCTTACAAGTCTACACGGAATGACGATTCCATACCTAAGGATCCTGATTTACTTCATGATGTGGACTTGGAATATGAGGTCGCCTCTATTAAAGATTCTCGTCGTCATGGGGGAAAACTTCAATACTTAGTACATTGGAAGGGTTATCCGGATGAGGACGATTCCTGGGAACCTGCTACGAACCTCTCTGCACCCCGTTTGGTTTCTTTGTTCCACAGAAGAAATCCTGATAGACCCAAACCATGATCCCCGGAGTGGATCTTTGAGGGGGGAGTTCTGTCATGAATTACACCTGTACCTTTAAGGTTATCTGACACCAGTTGCCATCTGTATAAAAACCCCACCCTCAGTTCATTCATTGCTTAGTAATTTTTGACTACATCAGTCATTTACCTTAGCCTCTCCTGGAATTGTTACTACAAGTCTTTGGACCATTGCTACAATACGTTTCTACTTTGTTGCAAATTTCTAAAGTTACAAGTTCCATCTCATTCCTATTTTTGTTCTCTGAACGATCAGTATTCAACTTTCTCGCAACTGACAGTTTCACAAGCTAATCACGCTGTCTACCGCAGCTGTCTGTGTTACCTTCAGAGCCGGAGTCCGTGGTGACGTCATCCGCCATCTCAGCTGTTCCTCTTACCATCGGGAAGCCGCAGCACACGCTTGTATCACATGCTCTCCTAGCGTGTTCCAAACTCGATCCTCAACTCCTTCAGGCTAATCCAAAGCGGTAACAGTAAGCATTTACCTCCGGTATCGATACTTTTACTTCCTTGACTCCTGACTTTATCTCTCCGGTACAGTTATTCTAGTTGGTTTATTTTATAATTGCCTGTTAACATCCATACTATCTGCCTTAACCAATTATACATTAACTTGTAAAATTTATCACAAGGTTTTTATTCATAACATAACCTGCCAAACTTGTTGCCACCTATTGGCTATAGGTTATGATTATGATAAGTTAACCTAATAGTAATGGTAGGATTGTTGCCTTAATAAATGAAACCATTTTCATGTAATTCCATTTCCTTCCTAAGTCAGCAATTCTTCCACACTCCTATAACTTTGAAAGTGATACTATATTTATTCTAAGATACTTTTATCTACAGTTGGATTCACAATCTATCCTTATATCTCTCCCTACAGGGAAATATAGGATCTTGACTGAAACCTGACACCCTGGGAGGTTCACAGTTGGTTTGTTTGAAAGTATGCATTGTGTAGGTGCTGGTTTAGGGTCCAAGGAAGGGAGAGACCTTGTTGTGGTCTTGGGCTTAAACCTTTGGCACCAAATGTAACTGACTTCCCCCAGTTTTGCTTTTAAACATTACTGTGAATCTGTTGGCGAGTGCCAGGTTTTCTGTGTGTTGTGTTGAGACTGGAAGAACTCATTGGGAAAAGTTGTTCATGCCTATAATTGCACACGTAGCAAAGCTACCTGATACTCACCGTATTACCTACTGGTTGGGAGATCCATTAGACTTCCTATTGCTCTTCTGTTCAATCGTATTGTTGGAGAAAAACAAGAAATGTATCAAGACTATTTAACAGACTGGCAAAAGAGAATGAGTGAAGCATACCACATTGCATCCAAAGTGGCCAACAAAGAAGCAACAAGAGGAAAATTATACTATGATAGAAGAATCCATGGGAATGATTTACAACCTGTTGGTCGAGTGCTTGTTCGTAACTTAACTGAAAGAGGAGGACCTGGGAAAATTAGATCCTCCCGGGAAGAGAAAGTTCACATAGTTGTGCAAAGAAAAAGCAAAGAAAACCCTGTCTATGAAATCAGACCAGAAAATGGAGAAGGTATAAATAGAATAATTCACCGAAATCTGTTAATGCCATGTGACCACTTACCACTGGAAAAACCTGAGAAGGCCACAGACCAGCCAAAACCAAAGAAAAATTATTCTCTGAAGAAGAAAAGGAAAGTACAACAAAAGACACAGCCTGAATATAACCTGGAGAGTGACTTAGAGGAATATTACCAACCAGTATACAGATAAGCCTCTTGTAGAAAAGAATTCTAGAAATAGAGACTTAATCCTAAACCCAAAAGCTAGAGTTTTCCAACCACAAGTCACCCAACAGTCAAATAAATACTTACCGCCAACTGTTATAGTAGCATCGATAGCGTTTGATGAAGATTTACAAGATGATTGACACAGTGAATGTGAAGATCAAGTTTCTCAGCTAGCACTTGAAGCAAAAAAGTCTTCTGATGAAGAACAAGAAAACCCTGTACAATCACCTAGATCACATCCACAGAGAGAGAGAGAGATGCCAAACAAGAATGTTGACTTATGAAACCTTAGGACAGCCTTCTGTGATACAAAGAGAAGTACTGGTGAAGGACATTCACACAACACATTGTAGTTCAAGCTTCTGGAGACCATGGAATACAATGGACTTACAGATTGCTTATTAAAGTAATATCTAGAGAATGGAAAGTTAAATACTATTGTTATAGACATTAGAGTATACTGACCAGTAGTGATATCGCAAACATAAAATTTTCCGTTCGCAAACGGCGAACGCGAACTTCCGCAAATGTTCGCGAATGGGCGAACCGCCATAGCCTTCAATAGGCAGGCGAATTTTAAAACCCACAGGGACTCTTTCTGGCTACAATAGTGATGGAAAAGTTGTTTCAAGGGGACTAACACCTGGACTGTGGCATGCCGGAGGGGGATCCATGGCAAAACTCCCATGGAAAATTACATAGTTGATGTAGAGTCTGGTTTTAATCCATAAAGGGCATAAATCACCTAAAATTCCTAAATTGTTTGGAATAACGTGCTTTAAAACATCAGGTATGATGTTGTATCGATCAGGTAGTGTAAGGGTTACGCCCGCTTCACAGTGACAGACCAAACTCCCCGTTTAACGCACCGCAAACAACCGCAAACAGTCCATTTGCACAACCGCAAACTCCCCATTTGCACAAGGTTGGATACCAAGCTAGCCATGTCCCGTTCCTTGTCCTCACTGATGTCATTGAAGGTCTCTTCCTCCACCCAGCTACGTACAACACCAAGGGTCCCCGAAAGGTGACAACAAGCCCCCTGGGACGCCTGCTGTGTTTGGTCTGCCACCTCCTCAAAGCCACCATCCTCCTCTGACTCCTCTTCTTCAGACTCATCTCTCTGCGTTGCCTCTCTCTGTGTTATTATAAGGTGTGTTAAGTAGTACTATTCCTATCAGTTTAATCCCTGTTATGTACCTTTTTTTTGGTTTGGTTTTTGAAGCCACAGTGCAGCACCAGAGGCCAGAAAAATTAGGCATGTACACATGCCTGAAAAAATTAGGTATTGTTGCAGCCGCTGCTGTAGCAGCGGCCAGAAAAATTGATGTTTGTTTCACAGGCAGAAAGTGCCCTAAAACATTGCGGCTTGAACCCTAGTTGGTGGCGGATAAGTCATCCAGCATTCAGAGATAAAACACAGCAGCATGTGGACCATTTTTAGCCCAAGGCAGCTCATCTCATCAGGCCTTTTTTAGTCAAATGTATCGCCCACAGTCAGTCCCTTTGGGATCCATCCCTCAATCATCTTAATAAAGGTGAGGTAATCTAGACTTTTTTGACCTAGGCGACTTCTCTTCTCAGTGACAATACCTCCTGCTGCACTGAAGGTCTTTTCTGACAGGACGCTTGAAGCGGGGCAGGCCAGAAGTTCTATCGCAAATTGGGATAGCTCAGGCCACAGGTCAAGCCTGCACACCCAGTAGTCAAGGGGTTCATCGCTCCTCAGAGTGTCGATATCTGCAGTTAAGGCGAGGTAGTCTGCTAACTGTCGGTCGAGTCGTTCTCTGAGGGTGGACCCCGAAGGGCTGTGGCGATGCGTAGGACTTAAAAAGCTCCGCATGTCCTCCATCAACAGCATGTCTGTAAAGCGTCCTGTCCTTGCCGGCGTGGTTCTGGGAGGAGGAGGATTACTTTCACCTCTTCCCCTGTTAGATTCCCGTTGTGCTGTGACATCACCCTTATACGCTGTGTAAAGCATACTTTTTAATTTATTTTGGAACTGCTGCATCCTTTACGACTTGCGGTAATTCTGTAACATTTCAGGCACTTTCTGCTTATACCGGGGGTCTAGTAGCGTGGACACCCAGTACAGGTCGTTCTCCTTCAGCCTTTTTATACGAGGGTCCCTCAACAGGCACGACAGCATGAAAGACCCTATTTGCACAAGGTTAGATGCCGAGCTACTCATGTCCCGTTCCTCGTCCTCAGTGATCTCACTGAAGGTATGTTCTTCCCCCCAGCCACGTACAACACCACGGGTACCAGATAGGTGACAACGAGCACCCTGGGATGCCTGTTGTGGTTGGTCTTCCTCCTCCTCCTCCTCCTCAAAACCACATTCCTCCTCTGACTCCTCTTCCTCACAATCCTCTTCCAGCATTGCCGCAGGTCCAGCAAGCGATGCTGATAAGGCTGTTTCTGGTGGTGATGGTGACCACAACTTTTCCTCTTCCTCTTCACGCTCATCTACGGCCTGATCCAGCACTCTTCACAGGGCACGCTCCAGGAAGAAAACAAATGGTATGATGTCGCTGATGGTGCCTTCTGTGCGACTGACTAGGTTTGTCACCTCCTCAAAAGGACGCATGAGCCTACAGGCATTGCGCATGAGCATCCAGTAATGTGGCAAAAAAACTCCCAGCTCCGCAGAGGCTGTCCTAGCACCCTGGTCATACAAATAGTCATTAATGGTTTTTTCTTGTTGGATCAGGCGGTTGAACATTACGAGTGTTGAATTCCAACGTGTCAGGCTGTCACAAATCAAGCGCCTCACTAGCATGTTGTTTTGCCGCTGGATATCTGAAAAGTGCGCCATGGCCATGTAGGAACACCTGAAATGGCCACACACCTTCCTGGCCTGCTTCAGGACGTCCTGTAAGCCTGGGTACTTATGCACAAAGCGTTGTACGATCAGATTACACACATGTGCCATGCACGGCACATGTGTCAACTTGCCCAAATTCAATGCCGCCAACAAATTTCTTCCGTTGTCACAAACCACTTTGCCAATCTCAAGTTGGTGCGGAGTCAGCCAATGATCCACCTGTGCATTCAGGGCAGACAGGAGTGCTGGTCCAGTGTGACTCTCTGCTTTCAGGCAAGTCAACCCCAAGATGGCGTGACACTGCCGTATCCGGGATGTGGAATAGTACCTGGGGAGCTGGGGGGGTGCCGTTGATGTGGAGCAAGATGCAGCAGCAGAAGAGGACTCAGCCGAGGAGGTTATGGAACAGGATGAAGTAGGAGGAGTAGAGGAGGTGGCAGCAGGCCTGCCTGCAAGTCGTGGCGGTGTCACCAACTCCTCTGCAGAGCCAGGCATTCCATGCTTGTCAGCCATCAGCAGGTTTACCCAATGCGCAGTGTAGGTGATATACCTGCCCTGACCATGCTTTGCAGATCAGCTATCAGTGGTCAGATGGACCCTTGCCCCAACACTGTGTGCAAGACATGCCATTACTTCCTTTTGCACAATCGAGTACAGGTTGGAGATTGCCTTTTGTGCAAAGAAATTTTGGCGGGATACCTTCCACTGCGGTGTCCCAATAGCTACAAATTTTTGGAACGCCTCAGACTCCACTAGCTTGTATGGTAAAAGCTGGCGGGCTAAGAGTTCAGACAAGCCAGCTGTCAGATGCCGGGCAAGGGGGTGACTTTGTGACATTGGCTTCTTACGCTCAAACATGTCCTTGACAGACACCTGACTGTGGGCAGATGAGCAGGAACTGCTCAAGGCGAGAGATGGAGAGGCGGATGGTTAAGAGGGGGCAAGGAGGACAGCAGTGGTTGACGTGGCTGAAGATGCTGGACCAGGAGGAGGATGGCGGCTTTGAGTTTGTGTGCTGCTTGTACTCATGTGTTGATCCCATAGGCATTTGTGATGTGCGATCATGTGCCTTCGCAAAGCAGTTGTACCTAGGTGGGTGTTGGACTTCCCACGACTTAGTTTCTTTTGGCACAGGTTGCAAATGGTATCGCTGTTGTCAGAGGCAGACACACAAAAAAAATGCCACACTGCTGAGCTCTGCAATGACGGCATTCTGGTGGTGGCAACAGCATGTGTTGATTGGCGTGCTGTCTGGCTGACCCCGGGTGCCGATGCATGCTGTCTGACTGTGCCACTAGCTCCTTGCAACGACCTCCCCCTGCTTCAAACTTGTCTCCTCCTCATCTCTGTCTCCCCATCTGAACTTTCCCCCTGTTCTTCTTCTCTTCTAGTGGGCACCTACGTGACATCCACGGGCGCATCGTCATCATCAACCGCTTCACTTGTATCTGACAACTCAGCAAAGGAAGCAGCAGCGGGTACAACATCATCATCATCATCACACCGTACGTCCATGTGTGTAATGCTGCCTGACTGAGACATATCCCTGTTATCTACATCCTCTGTCAATAATGGTTGTGCATCACTATCACTTATTTCTTCCAACTGATGTGTAAATAACTCCTCTGACAGATCAAGTGAAGTGGCTGTGGTGCTAGTGTTGGTGGTGGCGGCAGGCGGGCGAGTGGTAACTTGAGAGGTGCCCGAAGCTAAGCTGGAGGAGGATGGTGCGTCAAGGTTCCGAGCGGAAGCTGTAGAAGATTGGGTGTCCTGTGTTAGCCAGTCAACTATGTCCTCAGAACTGTTCGAGTTCTGGGTACGTGGCCTCTGAACACTGGGCATTATTCTAGGGCCAAAGGGAATCACAGCACCACGACTACGACAGCCCCTGCGGGGTGGCCTGCCTCTGCATGTCATTTTTTTTCCGATTAGTGGTACTTTGCGTGCAAGCTACTGTGACAACAGATATGAGTGGCACTGTGCACTAGCAGAAGTTGGCAGAGTAGACGCTGTAGGCCTGACACACACGCTTGCAGACAACTAACTGCTATTCAATCTATTACAGTCAAAATTGTATTTTTTTTTAAATGTACACTACTGTTACACCAGATATGAGTTGCACTGGTGTGACACTGTGCCCTGGCAGGCCCTGAAACGCACACGCGTGAAGGAAACTGACTGCTATTATTTCACAGTCAAAAAAGTGTTGTTTTTTTTAAATGTACACTACTGTTACACCAGATATGAGTTGCACTGGGGTGACACTGTGCCCTGGCAGGCACTGAAACGCACACGCGTGAAGGAAACTGACTGCTATTATTTCACAGTCAAAAAAGTGTTTTGTTTTTTTTAAATGTACACTACTATTACACCAGATATGAGTTGAGCTGGGGTGACACTGTGCCCTGGCAGGCACTGAAACGCACACGTGTGAAGGAAACTGACTGCTATTATTTCACAGTCAAAAAAGTGTTGTTTTTTTAAAATGTACACTACTGTTACACCAGATATGAGTTGCACTGGGGTGACACTGTGCCCTGGCAGGCACTGAAACGCACACGTGTGAAGGAAACTGACTGCTATTATTTCACAGTCAAAATAGTGTTCTTTTGTTAAATGTACACTACTGTTACACCAGATATGAGTGGTGGCACTGGGCAAGTGGGCACAGTATACGCTGTGAGCCTGACACACACGCTGGTAGGAAGGCAACAGCAAATAGATTACACAGGAAAAAAAAAAAAAAGCAGACTGATGTTCTAGCCCTAAAAAGGGCTTTTTGGGGTGCTGTCCTTACAGCAGAGATCAGATGAGTCCTTCAGGACTGTAGTGGACACTGAATACACTAGCCTAGCTATTGATTTCCCTATTAAATCAGCAGCAGCTACACTGTCCCTCCTCTCACTAAGAATGCAGCTTCCGAATGAATCTAAAATGGATGCTGTCCAGGAGGTGGGAGGGTCTGGGAGGGAGGGTCTGCTGCTGATTGGCTGGAATGTGTCTGCTGACTGTGAGGTACAGGGTCAAACTTTTACTCAATGATGACGAATAGGGGGCGGTCTGAACATCGCATATGTTTGCCTGCCGCAGCGAACGCGAACATGATATGTTCGCCAGGAACTATTCGCCGGCGAACTATTTGCGACATCACTACTGACCAGTAACATTGTTGTGAAAGCTTAATAATTATTTTGTGAATTTCTTTAAGATGTATTATGTCAAATGCTTAGAAAAGATAATATCGTTGTATCAGACTAAGAGTAACTGTAGGTCGTAAAATTTAGTCTGATTACAGTAGTGTAGTAGTAAGTGTAATGAAAAGAAACTGGTTTAAGTGAACAATTGTTCTTCAATTCTCTACTGGGAACTGAACATTGCAATAGCAAAATTATTATGGTCCAGGCTTAGAGTACACCAACACCAGGAGCTTTATCCATTACCCTTAGTAGACAGTAAGAAGTGTAAATATAGCTGCAAGCAGCGATAGAGGTGGCCACGCACATCGCCTTTGAAAAGCATATAAGCTGCAAAGTCACAATATATAGCTACACAGCAAATTTCACAGCTTTAACATAAGCGGTTGCAAAGAAATCACATTTTCTAAATTTTCGCGTAAACCAATATGGCTGCCATAGCTTGTGACCAATTCCTTCAACATGAACAAATGTGACTCTAGGTCACAATATAAGGTTATACAGCTAGTTTCACAGTTCTAACATAAGCAGTTGCAGAGAAAATAGATTTGTGAAATTTTCGCATAAAACAAAATGGCTGCCAGATATGACATGATATACAGCCTCCATATTATGCACAATAATTCTCACCATAAATGTCAATAAACATGGCAAAAATAAAGCATTTTTGTAAAACGGGTTTTGTTTTATTATTAATTTAAAAATATCATTAAGCAATTTTGAACAATTCAAAATGGCTGCCAAACCACATGACGTATCAAATTCTCTTGAACAAATCTGAATGTTAGTCATAAGATAACTCTATAAACAAAATTTCAAGTCTGTACCATAAGCGGTTTCGGAGAAGAAGATTTTTATAGTTTTTAAAAATGGCGCATACGAAACAAAATGGCTGCCAAGCTATGCAATATATGGCTTTCAAATTGCACATACTAATGCTCACTATAGACCTCTACAATTTTCAGACATTTCATGAAAATTTGCAAATGTTTTATTTCACGAAGGCGACTGCGCAATGCGAATTTTAACTGCAATATTGTCTTTAAGGGTTATGACTATGTGTAATCGTGTGTCTATTACACTATAATATTGTTAAATATTGTGAAACTAATGTAAAAAGTGCAAAATTACGCAATTAAATGGCGATAAAAAAGTTAATGTCTCACAGCAACCATGTTGATTATGGGAAAATTGCAATTTTAACAATCTTGGTAGAGGACCTTCCAAGGAGCATACGTGCAAAATTGCGCTTTATTGCACTAAGCGGTTTAAGAGAAGAAGATGTTTAAAGATTTTTGCAAAATGCATGATGGTTGCTACATCATGTGACCAAGGAACTTCAGTTGAGCAATGGCAAATCTAGGTCATAGCAGCACTAAGCACAGCAAGTTTCAAAGTTGCAACATAAGCAGTTCCAGAGCTAAAGATTATTAAGCAGTTCTCGAAATTTGTCGCAAAAAACAACATGGCTGCGTAACCTTATGACCTATGAGTTCAATGTTGCATGAGATGTAGCATTGCAATAGGCTGTACCAGCCTACCTGATTTCAAAAGTTTAGCATAAGTAATTTGTGTTTTGTGAGCAATTGACTCAAAAGAGGCAGTATTGAATTACAAATAATTACGATAAACATAAAACTGATATTGCTGCCACATCATGTGACTGATTCTCTCCTAATGAGCAATTGTGAATCTAGGTCACAATAAAAGACTGTACAGCAAATTTCACAGTTCTTACATAAGCGGTTGCAGAGAAAATAGACTTTCGAAATTTCGGCGTAAACCAATATGGCTACCCAATCGTAAGATATACAGCCTCCATATTATGCACAATAGTGCTCACTATAGATGTCAATAAAAATGGCAAAAATAAAGCATTTTTGTAAAACGGTTTTTGTTTTATTATTAATTTAAATATATCGTTAACCAATTTTGAACAATTCAAAATGGCTGCCAAACCACATGACGTATCAACTTCTCTTGAACAAATCTGAATGTTAGTCATAAGATAACTCTATAAACAAAATTTCAAGTCTGTACCATAAGCGGTTTCGGAGAAGAAGATTTTTATAGTTTTTAAAAATGGCGCATACGAAACAAAATGGCTGCCAAGCTATGCAATATATGGCTTTCAAATTGCACATACTAATGCTCACTATAGACCTCTACAATTTGCAGACATTTCATGAAAATTTGCAAATGTTTTATTTCACGAAGGCGACTGCGCAATGCGAATTTTAACTGCAATATTGTCTTTAAGGGTTATGACTATGTCTAATCGTGTGTCTATTACACTATAATATTGTTAAATATTGTGAAACTAATGTAAAAAGTGCAAAATTACGCAATTAAATGGCGATAAAAAAGGTAATGTCTCACAGCAACCATGTTGATTATGGGAAAATTGCAATTTTAACAATCTTGGTAGAGGACCTTCCAAGGAGCATACGTGCAAAATTGCGCTTTATTGCACTAAGCGGTTTAAGAGAAGAAGATGTTTAAAGATTTTCGCAAAATGCAAGATGGCTGCTACATCATGTGACCAAGGCACTTCTGTTGAGCAATGGCAAATCTAGTTCATAGCAGCACTGAGCACAGCAAGTTCTAACATTAGCAGTTCTAGAGATAAAGATTATTAAGCGTTTCTCAAAATTTGACGCAAAAAGCAATATGGCTGTGTAACCTTATGACCTATGAGTTCAATATTGCATGAGATGTAGCAGAGCAATAGGCTGTACCAGCATACCTGATTTCAAGACCTTTGCTTTAGCAGTTCAAAAGTTATGGCCAATAGAAAAAGTGGCGGAATAATAATAATAATAATAATAAAAAAATAAAAAATAATAATAATAATAATCCTGACAATAACAATAGGTTGTCCTGCAACTTCGTTGCATGGCCACCTAACTACCATGTTTAGGATTTATTCCTGTAAATATATTTATATCTCAATGTAAAAATCTCAATGTAGAAATCTCAATGTATCCTTCATGGTAAAATAATTTATAAATAAATAAATATATATGTTTAATTTTGTGGGGGAGAGTGTGTGTATTAAAAAGGTATTAAACTCATTGCACCCCACAATAATAGAGTATGCAGAATTTTGTTTGTTATCATTAACAAATTCATTACTGCATTGTCCATAGTTCTTCTGCTGCTATTTTAACCTCCTACCAGCAGGTGGCAATTGCTATGTTCTCAGCCACAGTAACTAATTGTTACCATGAAAACGCCTCAGTGGTTCAGTTATCCTGAAGCAAGCACTGAATGCAGTCAAGAGACATAGCACCAGAATGCCCAGAGTAAAGCAGAGTTATTTACTGTATCTTTTTCAGATGGAAATCACAAAATAAATGTGTTACACCAAAACAAGCTCCGCCTCTTTACTCTAAAATTGCAACATATACTCTAAGTTTGCATGTTTCTCTGCCCCTTATTTCAGTCCTTTTTAAATCTTGCACAACAGCTAGACAGAGCTTGTTCATGTGTGCCACATAGATATCGAGAAGGATAATGGTTTTACAATAACCAGCACTAATTGGCTAAGATGCAATATTGTTTAACATTAACATTTTTCAAGTAGTCTGTCCCTTTAAAATCTAATGTCATTTTACTTTATACACTGTAAAAATCAATGTTACTGCGGCATTTGACATTAAAGGGACAGTCAACACTTACTTTAACATGTTTTTATATTGAAAATAACAAAACGGAGGTCCGCCTACACTATACCCCTCCTGCCTTGCCGCCTTGCTTCTGTCCTAATCAGCGGCGCTAACTACTCTAATACCCGGTAAATATGAATGCCGGACTCCCCCCACCATTACGTAGCTGCCTTCTTCTTCAACTTATAAGCAAATCAGAATCCAGTCCTCGGACTGAAATTGCACGCGCTTGCAATTTCTGTCCGATGCCTGGATTCTGATTTGCTTATAAGTTGAAGAAGAAGGCAGCTACGTAATGGTGGGGGGAGTCCGGCATCCATATTTACCGGGTATTAGAGTAGTTAGCGCCGCTGATTAGGACAGAAGCAAGGCGGCAAGGCAGGAGGGGTATAGTGTAGGCGGACCTCCGTTTTGTTATTTTCAATATAAAAACATGTTAAAGTAAGTGTTGACTGTCCCTTTAACATAAATATTTAATGCAGAATAATCTTTATAAGAAGGAAGTATGAAAAATGTTTGTACATATTTAACCCCTTAATGACCAACGACATACAGGGTATGTCCTACAAAAAAAGGTCCTTAACGACCAAGGAAGTACCCTGTACGTCATTGGTGTTTTCAAGCGGTGGAAGCGATCCTGATCACTTCCAGCCACTTTCATGTTATTGCAGTGATGCCTCAATATTGAGGCATCCTGCAATAAAAAATTTTTAGCCATTCGATGCAGAGAGAGCCACTATGTGGCCTTCTCTGCATTGGACATCGATGGCCACGATCGTTGGTGGGTGGGAGCCGTTGCAGGGAGGCGGGTGGGCAGCCATCAATGGGGGAAAGTCAATGCAGGGGGCGGTATCATATGCAGGGGCGCGCACGTGCACGGGGGGACTCACAGGGGCGCTCGCATGCACGGGGGCGGGCATGTGCATAGAGCAGGAGTGGGTGGGAACTCTACACTATGGGACAATTCTATTTAGCTAAGGGTAAGGTGGGAGAGAGGAGAGGGGGGTTATCTAAGTGATGTAGGAAGGGGTGGGGGGTTGGCTATTGAAGGCAGTCAACTACACTACAGAAAAAGATAAAAAATATTTAAAAAAAACATTATTTATGGCAAACTGGGTACTGGCAGACAGCTGCCAGTACCCAAGATGGCACACAATAAGGTAGAGGGGGAGGGTTAGAGAGCTGTTTTGGGGGGATCAGGGAGGTTGGGGGCTAAGGGGGGATCCTACACAGCAGAATATGTTGGGGTTTTGAAAAAAAAAAAAAGATACCTTTTATTTTAGTACTGGCAGACTTTCTGCAAGTACTTAAGATGGAGGGGACAATTGTGGGGTGGGGGAGGGAAGAGAGCTGTTTGGGAGGGATCAGGTGGGAGGCTGATCTCTATACTAAAGCTAAAATTAACCCTGCAAGCTCCCTACAAGCTACATAATTAACCCCTTCACTGCTGGGTATAATACAAGTGTGATGTGCAGCGGCAATTAGCGGCCTTCTAATTGCCAAAAAGCAACACCAAAGCCATATTTGTCTGCTATTTCTGAACAAAGGGGATTCCAGAGAAGCATTTACAACAATTTGTGTCATAGGTGCACAAGCTGTTTGTAAATAATTTTAGTGAGAAACCTAAAGTTTGTGAAAAAGTTAAAGATTTTGTTTATTTGATCGCATTTGGCGGTGAAATGGTAGCATGAAATATACCAAAATGGGCCTAGATCAATACTTTGGGTTGTCTACTACACTACACTAAAGCTAAAATTAACCCTACAAGCTCCCTAATTAACCCCTTCACTGCTGGGCATAATACAAGTGTGGTGTAAAAAATGTAACTTTTATTTAATTGATCACATTTGGCGGTGAAATGGTGGCATGAAATATACCAAAATGGGCCTAGATCAATACTTTTGGTTGTCTACTATATTACACTAAAGCTAAAATTAACCTTACAAGCTCCAGAATTAACCCCTTCACTGCTGGACATAATACACTTGTGGTGCGCAGCTGCATTTAGCGGCCTTCTAATTACCAAAAAGCAATGCCAAAGCCATATAATTCTGCTATTTCTGAACAAAGGGGATCCCAGAGAAGCATTTACAACCATTTGTGCCATAATTGCACAAGCTGTTTGTAAATAATTTCAGGGAGAAACCTAAAGTTTGTAAAAATAATTGTGAAAAAGTGAACTTTTTTTTATTTGATAGCATTTGGCGGTGAAATTGGTGGCATGAAATATAACAAAATGGGCCTAGATCAATACTTTGGGTTGTCTACTACACTACACTAAAGCTAAAATTAACCCTACAAGCTCCCTAATTAACCCCTTCACTGCTGGGCATAATACATGTGTGGTGCGCAGTGGCATTTAGCAGTCTTCTAATTACCAAAAAGCAACATCAAAGCCATATACGTCTGCTATTTCTAAACAAAGTGGGTCCCAGAGAAGCATTTACAACCATTTGTGCCATAATTGCACAAGCTATTTGTAAATAATTTCAGTGAGAAACCTAAAGTTTGTGAAAAAAATTGTGAAAAAGTGAACGATTTATTTTATTTGATCAAATTTGGCAATGAAATGGTGGCATGAAATATATACCAAAATGGGCCTGGATCAATACTTTGGGATGTCTTCTAAAAAAAAATATATACATGTCAATGGTTATTCAGGGATTCCTGAAAGATATTAGTGTCCCAATGTAACTAGCGCTAATTTTGAAAAAAAGTGGTTTGGAAATGGCAAAGTGCTACTTGTATTTATGGCCCTATAACTTGCAAAAAAAGCAAAGAACATGTAAACATTGGGTATTTCTAAACTCAGGACAAAATTTAGAAACTATTTAGCATGGGTGTTTTTTGGTGGTTGTAGATGTGTAACAGATTTTTGGGGTCAAATTTAGAAAAAGTGTGTTTTTTTCCATTTTTCAATAATATTTTATAATTTTTTTATAGTAAATTATAAGATATGATAAAACTAATGGTATGTTTAGAAAGACCATTTAATGGTAAGAAAAACATTATATAAATGTGTGGGTACAGTAAATGAGCAAGAGGAAAATTACAACTAAACACAAACACTGCAGAAATGTAAAAATAGCCTTGGTCCCAAACGGTCAGAAAATGGAAAAGTGCTGTGGTCATTAAGGGGTTAAGGAAAAGCTGCTTATTAAACTGCATAGCTCAATACAATGCATATTAAGCTTGCTGACCTTGAGGAATTCTGATTGCATTGCTTAAACCAATAATAAATATCCAAATGTGATTGTAGTCATTATCATAATTGAATTATTTACTAAATAAATGACATTTTCATGGTCACATGCAGAACACAACCCCATGGTGCTGTTTATCACTATACTAATCTCTTTAGGCAATGTGATAAGGAGACAAGTTTGTGCATATAAACAGAATTGCATAAAGCAGTGATATTTTTTAATTGAACTAATTATAGACAAGATTTCAAGCGTTTCCTCTCTTCCTCAAGTCGAAGCAATTGTGATCAATATGATGGAATTTATAGAATAAATATTGATCACATGATGGTTATAATGACAGAACGTGTTACAGAGGTCTACAGAGAGAGGAGGGTGTGTCAAAAAATCATGAGGAGCTTTGAGGTGAAAGGTGTAAAGAGGGTGATAATAGCCAATATAAGAAAACAGAAAGGGTAGAGCTATAACTACAGGTTAAGCACATTCTGACATAAAAATATACTGTATATCTACATGGTATCAAGATGCATAATGTGTATTTTTTAGACATGTTTCATTACAAATCCAGATTCCTTAACAAAACACAATATTCGTTTTGTTTTCATAAAGCAAATGCAATACTAAATTTAAAGAAAGCTATTAAAATACTGACGAAATTCGACAGTACTAATCAGTTTCCTTTAAATTACATGAGGGGATAAAAATATGTATAGCGCTCTGTAGAGTCACGTTAATCCAACATTACTTCCCAGAGCCCTGGGCCACACTAAAAGGGAGTCTTAAGGGCCGATTTATTAAAGTGCGAGCGGACATGATATGATGTAGCGTAATATGTCCGCCGCACATTGATTAATGCCGACAGCATACGCTGTCGGCATTTATCATTGCACAAGCAGTTCTTGTGAACTGCTTGTGCAATGCCGCTCTCTGCAGATTCGCGGCCAATCGGTCGCTAGCAGGGGTTGTCAATTATCCTGATCAAATAGGATCAGGCGGATTGATGTCAGCAGTCTCAGAGCAGGGGGACAAGTTATGGAGCAGCAGACTGCGTTATAACTGCTGTTTCCAGTGAGCCTTAAGGCTCATGCAGAAAGAGGGGTTTCAAGCTCCATTCAGAGCTTGATAATTTGGCCCTTAGAGTGAGCTAAACCGCCTATTAGCGCAGCCCTGGTCTCTGAAGAAGAGTCATGATTATCATGACTCCACGCCGTGCTACACTAACCTATAGCTCGATGGGGAGCTGTTCCAATCCCAATATTTCTTCCCAGAGCCCTGGACCATGCTAATAGGGGTCTTAGAGTGAGCTAAACTGCCTATTAGCGCAGCCCTGGGCTCTGTGAAGAAGGGTCATGATTATTATGGCTCCACACCGTGCTGCACTAACCTATAGTGCGCTGGGGAGCCATTCTAATCCCAATATTTCTTCCCAGAGCCCTGGGCCACACTAATAGGAGTCTTAGAGTCAGCTAAACCGCCTATTAGCACAGCCCTGGGCTCTGTAAAGAAGGGTCATGATTATCATGGCTCCACACCATGCTACACTAATCTATAGTACATTGGGGAGAAATTTTAATCCCAATATTTCTTCCCAGAGCCCTGGGCCATGCTAATCGGAGTCTTAGAGTGAGTTAAACCGCCTATTAGCGCAGCCCTGGTCTCTGAAGAAGAGTCATGATTATCATGACTCCACACCGTGCTACACTAACCTATAGCGCGATGGGGAGCTGTTCCAATCCCAATATTTCTTTGCAGAGCCCTGGACCATGCTAAAAGGGAGTTTTAGAGTGAGCTAAACCGCCTATTAGCACAGCCCTGGGCTCTGTAAAGAAGAGTCATGATTATCATGGCTCCACACCATGCTGCACTAACCTATAGTATGCTGGGGAGCCATTTTAATCCCAATATTTGTTCCCAGAGCCCTGGACCATGCTAATAGGGGTCTTAGAGTGAGCTAAACTGCCTATTAGCGCAGCCCTGGCCTCTGTGAAGAAGAGTCATGATTATCATGACTCCACATAATGCTACACTATCCTATAGCACGCTGGGGAGCTGTTCTAATCCCAATATTTCTTCCCGGAGCCCTGGGCCACGCTTATAAGAATCTTAGAGTGAGCTAAACCTACTATTCGAGCAATCCTGGTCTCTGTGAAGAAGGGTAGTGATTAAAGTGGCTCCACACTGTGCTAAACTTACCAATAGCGCATTGGATAGCTGTGCTAATCCCAACCCTTCTTAACAGAGCCCAGGGCCATGCTAATAGGAGTCTTAGAGTGCTCTAATATGATTTACCATATGAAAGCACAATTACAAGTTTTTTTTAAATGTGTCTAGAATCAACATTTAGTCCAGTATTTAAAGTGCTAATGTGCATTATCATTTTGACTTCAACTGTTTATCTTTCCAGGCAGTTTTTGAAGTCACTTCTGAGAATCTTGTTCTTGAGCTTTTTAATTGAGTTGTAATACTGTGTAAAATCAGTCCTGCCAAGTCAAATGATCTGAAAATCAGCCAATAGGATTTCAGTAACTCTCATCCTATTGGCTGATTTGAAAATGTCAGCCAAAAGAAATGCAAGGTACCCCATATTTAAACGGGTACCTTGAATTCAATCCTCAGTGTGCGGTGGTGATCATACGAAAAGAGCTGAATCCCCTTTTAAGGGCAGTAAACAAGCTGAATGCCCTTTTAAGGGCAATGCCCATACTAATGCCCCTTTAGGGTAAATGGGTAGTTTAGTTTTTTTAGTGTTAGGTTTTTTTATTGTGGGGGGTTTGGTGGGTGGTGGGGTTTACTGTTAGGGGGAAACAGTATTTAATTAATGTAAAAGAGCTGTTTAACTTAGGGCAATGAGCTACAAAAGGCCCTTTTAAGGGCTATTGGTAGTTTAGTTTAGATTAGGGCGGGGGGGTTTTATTTTGGAGGGGCTTTTTTATTTTCATAGGGATTAGGTTTAATTTTTTTTATTTTTAGAGTTTTGTATTTTTTTTATTTTTAGAGTTTTGTATTTTTTGTAATTTTAGATCATTTAAAAAATATATACATTTTGTTTTGTTTAATAATCTTTTATTGAGGTTTTGCATACGAAAACAACAAGAAAAAAACAAACAATAAATGTTATAGTAGAAATAACATTTTCATGAAAAAGTACAAGGATATAAGCAAAAAGCAAGATGATTGCTAAAATATGAGCAACTGAAACCTCCATTTTATAATTTTTTTGGTAGCTTTCATAAGTGATTAATTAGCTGGCTACTTATGGACCCTGTGATATAGGACACACTGGTGGATCATGTTAGTCCTATCAAAGACCTTATTGGGTCTAATGACACTTAATGTTTTTCAGCGGGTAAACACCACTTGGGGTAATGTAAAATAAATGGGAAATAATGTAATATATAGGTGTACTATATATAAGGATAAAATAAAAAAATAAAAGTATAGCAAATTATCAAATTTGAAGTTGGATGTGGCCCTCCAGGAGCCCATGTTAGCATATGAGGGGGGTGGAGACATTAGTGTAGTTAAAGGAGTAGAGCAGAAGAAGGTGCCACAATAGTGCACAATCAGTGGTACTTAATCTACAAACACGCAGTAATAGTTACAGTATAGTATAAAGCACTTGAAAAGTGCCACAAACGCCTGCTGGACCTTTAGTAGCTGTCCAGAAAGCTATCCCCTCAGCAGCACATTCACGCCAGCCATTGGACTTGACCAGTTCAGACAAGCTTCTATCAATGCCAGCTCGATGTTAGTGCTTACCCAGTTGCGAGTAATATCGAACTAGTGAAATGTGAAAGTCAGGGATAAAATATTGCTAATAAAAGTTGTGATCCAAAAGTCTAAAACAAATATAGACTTTATTAGGTTAATATATTGTGACACAATGCGTTTCTCTTTCGTATTGACCGTTTCATCAAGTGTATACAACATTCACAGAATCACGACTTATAAACCCTATTCAGCGTCTAAAGCTGTTCAATGCGCATGCGTTTCAGTTCTCCTGCATACAATGAGATGTCATCACTATCAGTGCTCGATATTGGTTGGAGTGTTAACGACCAATGCCATTAAAGAATCAAACACACACCCAATTTAGAAAAAATGTACAATGTAACTTCATGATGACAAAGTGTAGCGTTACTAAGGGATATATGATTTACATTGCCAATTCATAGAGTTAAAATTAATCAACTCATATGTGGAAGTGAACCACCGCAAGAAACGAGTAGAACAAAACTTTATAAAAAAACAATTCATATAACGTATCCACTCTATACATATACCGTAGCGGATATGGTAATATAAATAATACAAAGGATGTTGTCCTATGAACAATGTCCGCATAAAAAAGGACTATGATCGAATAATAATAAAAACAATAAAAAATATAAAATAAAAAAATATATATATTAAAAAATATATATTAAAAAACGCTCATAAATGTGTCAAATTGCATCCAGCAACCTCTAAATCAACTGGTGTCAGTAAAATTATTGATACATACAACCTCACGTTCGCATGAGATCACCTGCATAACTTAAATGAGGTCACTCCTAATACTAAGTTCTAATTCAAGAGCTAAAAACCAATGATATTGTGGAAAAACAATTGATCTCCTTATTAGGCCGTGCCAATGCCAAATTTCAACGTAATGAACACAAGTATCGATATAACTTATATAACATTATTGGGGGAATACAGTTTGTATTGTCAGTTCATGGATTTGAGGCTATCAGTTTATATATGAAAAATGGGCCCCCACAAATGAGTTTTAATTTATATGGCTAGTTGGGAGAGTTGAAACTAAACAACTTATATCAGGCAAGTAAACTCCCGCAAGTAGAAGATATATACCTCATATTATCTAAAAATTTGATATATAACGGATCCACACTGATCACCTAAAAATGAGAATAGAACATGAATAATGTCCAAATATTACACTCATATTATTTGTGGGTGTGATCATAAATGCATCAGATTCCAGCATGCAGCATCAAAATATACGTATAAAACAATGTCTATTGATTTCATATATATCTGCTACAACAACAACGGTAATCACCTATAAGAGTATAAGGACATCTATATGTAGAAACTGTATCTTATATGGTGTTAAAGCTCCATATATATATATATATATATATATAATCCATGAAAAATCCATAAGATATCCAAGACCATTAATAGTAGATTAATGGGAAACATACAAAAGATTTTATATATACGGATGGTTGGAAAATGTTAAAGAATTAATAATGCTTGATATATTGAAAAATATATAAAGCAAGAGGTATGTAATAATATTAAAAGAAAAAACCTAATATGATTGTTATTGATATACTATATTAATAGGATAAAGTAGTCTATGAGACCCCTGAGTGGTTCACCTAGTTAAATGCTGCTATGTCAATGTGCTCATTTAAGCCAAAGGGATTGATTGTCTTCATTTTCCATATCCAAAAAGTTTCCCTTTGTCTCAAATGAACAAATCTATTCCTACCCCATTTGGGAGTTATAAGTTCTATCGGAAAGATCCTAAATATATCAGATTGACCACCAAGGCACCGAGCTCCATGTTTGGGTACAATATGATTAACTAAAGTTTTCTTGAGGTTTCTAAGGTGTTCACCCCATCTTTTTTCAGGGGTCTGGAGGTCCTCCCTATATATTGTATATCAAAAATGCATTCCAGCAAATAGACTACGAATGCAGAATCACACGTAAAATGAGACTTAATCTCAAATTTCTCTTTCGTTGAAAATGACATAAAACTCGTCCTATTTCCAGTGGTATAGGCGCATAAACCACAGTTTGGTCTATTGCATTTGTAAAAACCTGATTTTCCCAATAATGGTTTAATGTTGTTTATAATTGTATTACTAGTTGAAATTTTTTTCATTACTACCTTTTTCGGTGCCAATCTGTTTTTTAGTGTGAGAGCTCTTCTAAATGTGCAAATTGGTGCCTCGTAGTGGATCCTCTTTCAATATAAACCAGTATTTCCTAAGGGTATTCTTGATGTCATTATGGTTATTGCTATATTGTGTAATAAACCTTACATTTTTGTAGTCGCTCTCTTTATTTGTAGAATCTGATCTCTGTTTTATATTGTTCTTATTAGCATTAAAAAATTTTTTGACCTATCTTTGTTTCTTGCTTTAATGTAGCTCTCTTCTATAAGCTCCATCGGGTAATCACTCTCTATGATTTGTCTGCCAGGAGTATCTACAGTAGATTTATGAATTTTAGGGAGGTGGTAGTAGTATGCAAGGTTTGGAGTATTAGGTATCAGATAATCTCTCTCTTTTTTTGTGAGAATGCCTTCCAAAATACAGCACCTACCAGCTTATTCAAACTGATAAGATACTGTTTTTTCGGATTAAAAGTCCATTTTTTGTAGTAATTTGGGTCCAAAATAATTCTATTGGCCTCTTTCAAATCATCATCCAAATCTTGCAATACTACACCACCTCCCTTTTTAGCTTGCCTAATCCCCAGCTCCTTATTCATAGAAAGTCTAGATAGTGATTTTAGTTCATAGATATTTCAATTGGGCTTTTTTACATCCATAGGTAATTTACCAAATTCTTCCAATACTAAATTTTGGAATAACTGGATACTATGACTAGTGACTGGAAAGTTGAAGTTAGATTTTAGCATTAAATTTGAATGTACAGTACATAATCATCAAAGTGAATATCACACAACGTGTCAGGTTAAAAAAAAAACAATATCAGTTAAGTGTCTTTCTACCATAGTATCTGTAATGATGGGATGCCCTGTATTTGATAATTTATTTTTGCAAAAATATCTTTGCATTGACAATTTTCTTACAAATCTATTCAAGTCGACAAATAATTCAAAAAGGTTATAATTATTAGATGGACAAAAGGAGAGGCCTCTATTTAACACACAAACTTCTTTATGTGTATGACTGGAAAGATTAAATATACCGTCCTTCATTCTCTTAAGTTTCTCCTTTTTGGTTTATTTAGCCCGCCCTCGGCTGCTGTAAGTTTTTTTTTTTTTTAAGGGGTTAAGTTCTCTTCCCTTACAGGGTCCCTTTCTGTTTTAAGCGAATGGGTACATGTCTCAAATGTGGTGTATGATTTTTTTTTATTTCGATTTGAGTGAAAAACCTGAGGTTTAACAGGATTTTGTTCATACATATTATTTTTGTGTTGAATATAAGGTGCATTGTTTGAGTAACTTTTTTGTTCTCCCTTTGATCATTTTCATATCTAGCCTAGTTTCAATTCCTGAAATCAGCTGTTTTCATTAAAATGCACTCTTGGTTTATAATTTTTTACTCTATTACTGGGATGTTGGTACCCTCTGTTGTCTTGCTCTCTCTCCGCCCAAGGATTGCTATATTGATGTTTGAAAGGACCTGGAGAATGTGTTTGATAACCAGGAAAATATTGTATATTTGAAATATAGTTATGAGTTGGTGTTCCTCTATTAACTACATTTTTCTTTTTGTCTTTGGGTTTTTTATAGTTTACTTTCACCCATTGATTATTTGCCACATTATCCTTCTCTCTGTTTTGTTTATTTGACTGTGTGGAATCTTCAGCTATATTACAATCTTCTTTAGATTTGTTATGCAATTTATAGACACACCCCTCCAGATAATCTTTCTCATCTCTAGCTAGCTTATTTTCCTTAGTCCTTATAAGTTTTTTTTAAAACTATCGGTTGTCTCCAATACCTCTGTATTGTTTTTAATATAATCTGTATGTTGTTCAAATATAAATAAATCTGTCTGTAAATCTTCAATATCTGACTCTGTAGTGCTCAAGAGTGTCTCTCTGTACTGTATAAGAAGAACAATCAGTTTTAAAGAACAACCAGTGAGAATACTTTTCCATTTAGAAGTGAAATCATCATCACGTATGAAGGAGCATTGTTTCAAAATTCTAAGACCTCTAGGAATATGTGCCCTAGTTTTATATTTTTTGAGGGTATCAATACCCCATCAATGCCTATGTTCCCTTTTGAGAGCATCTTCCAATTTGTGAAATAACTGTGTCATTGATAATTCGTTATTAGTGTCTGATAGTGAATCCGTGGAGTTATCAAAATTACTCAAAGTTTAGTGGCTAATCGCCCTTTGTTCTTTACTCTGCATTGTATATGCGTGAATAACCTAAGTGGAAGTCCGTGCCCCCAATACTACAATAGAAATACTAAATAAAATAAAAAAATACTAATTACTATTTACACTATAGTCGCAATCCAACCTAGGCCAAAAGATACAACGGTATTGACAAAACAATGTTGGATGCGCCTGTTACACAGAATAATACGCTTATAATCTTGTGTTATATAGTGCAATCTGTGCAATATAAAAAATTTGCTGATAAAAGTGCAAACAAGATTAAAAAAAGATAGAACAATATTTATATAAAACATTCAAATACACAATACTTGTGCTCAAAGTATCCATGGAAATGTCCCCAAATGTAAAAACATAAAAGTCCTCCAAAAGACCAAAGGCTGCAAACGTCTTCCAAAACTTGATGGCGAGGCAAGTTGTTTGAATCTGAAAAGGAGTAGAGCAGAAGAAGGGCCACAATAGTGCACAATCAGTGGTACTTGGTCTACAAACACGCAGTAATAGTTATACTTTCAAAGTATAAAGCAACCCATGGACCTTAAGTAGCTGCTCAGAAAGCTATCCCATCAGCAGCACATTCACGCCAGTCGTTGGACTTCAATTGTTCAGACAGGCTTCTATCAACGCCAGGTCAATGTTAGTGCTTACCCAGTTGCGAGTAATATCGAACTAGTGAAATGCGGAAGTCAGGGGTAAAATATTGCTAATAAAAGGCGTGATCCAAAAGTCTAAAACAAATATAGACTTTATTAGGTTAGTATATTGTCACACAACACGTTTCTCGATCGTATTGACCGTGTCATTAGGTGTATACAACATTCAGTGTTTGATATTGGTTGGAGTGTTAATTACCAATGCCATTAAAGAATCGAACACACCCCCAATTTAGAAAAAATGTACGATCTAACTTCATGATGACAAAGTGTAGCGCTATTAAGGGATATATGATTTATATTGCCAATTCATAGAGTTAAAATTAATCAACTCATATATGGAAGTGAACCACCACAAGAAACTAGTAGAACAAAACTTTATAAAAAAGAATTCATATAAAGTGTCCACACTGTTCACCTATACATATACTGTTGTGGACATGGTGATATAATTAGAACAAAGGATGTTGTCCTATGAACAATATCCGCATAAAAAAAAACTACAATCGAATAATAATAAAAACAATAAAAAATATAAAATAAAAAAATATATATATTAAAAAATATATATTAAAAAACACTCATAAATGTGTCAGATTGCATCCCGCAACCTTAATATAAACTGGTGTCAGTAAAATTATTGATATATACAACCTCACGTTTGTATGAGATCACCTGCATAACTTAAATGAGGTCACTCCTAATAATAAGTTCTAATTCGAGAGCTAACAAATAATGATATTGTGGGAAAACAATTGACCTCCTTATTAGGCAGTGCCAATGCCAAGTTTCAACGTAATGAACACAAGTAGCGATATAACTTATATAACATTACTCAGGGGAATACAGTTTGTATTGCCAGTTCATGGATTTAAGGCTATCAGTTTATATATGAAAAAATGGGCCCCCACAAATCAGTTTTAATTTATATGGCTAGTTAGAGTTGGAGCTAAACAACTTATATCAGCAGGGCCGGATTTGCCATTAGGCACAGTAGGCATGTGCCTACAGGTGCATTGCAGCAGGGGGCGCCACTAGAGTCAGTGTATTTTTTTATTATTACAATTTTTTTAATTTTTTTTTTAAACTTTTTTTTTATCATTTTTGATGTGTTAAATCGGATTCATACAAACAGTCTGTCCACTGTCTCAGACCAGGAGGCGTAGCACTGCAGTGTAGACTGTGTAGTACAAACCACCAGTAGTTAGTTAGTAAATTACTGTCTACAGCTAGGCAGCACTGCAGCAGGCTCGCTCGATCTAACTGATGACTCACTGCCTGGCGGCTGCTCAGTACTGCTTAGCAACTTTAGCAAATAGCAAGCAGAAGTTGAACTAACAGACCAGTCAGCAAGTAGTAAGATAGAAGAGTCATCGTCGTCACTCATCCTAGGCTGTCGCTCCCACCCTTACTCAGCTCCGCCTCCACCTCCACCCTCCATTCCAGTCACTCAGTCTCTCGACTACCGTCTAAGACTCAAGTCAGTTAGTGTCAGTGTCGCCCGTGGTCGGCGCCGCGCACGCGCACCCCATTGCCACTGAGATTGTGGGTTGTTTGGGGCGGGGCGGCTGGGCAGCATAACGCCCATGTCACATGATGCCGGCTACCACCCTCTGACTTAGAGTAGTGGGAAATTAAAGTGTGAAGTGACCTGACAGTCCGGAGTGCTCATTGCTGCGCGGCCTGCCCCTGAGTCGCCTCACCTGTCTCCAGCAAGCATGAGTGAGTAGTGACTAACCAACTGCGCTGTCTAACTCTGACTCTGTTGTAGCTTAGTGAGCTCTTAGTAGTTGAAGTTCAGACAGTCAGTAGTAACTAACAGAAAAAGTTATCTGACTGACTGTGAGACGCAGCAAACACCTAGTAGTAGTACTACAGCACAGAAAATTATCAATCATCATGTTGTTAGTTGTTCCTTCCAAACCTGAGACCAGACCCTAATTTTTTTATTTAATTACCCAGTATGTGTGTAAGTATGTGTGTAAGCATGTGTGAATATATGTGTGTAATTATGTGTGAATATATATACAGTATATACTGTATATATACAGTTAAAAGAATAGGCACTCACAGGAACTTATAGAGCAAAACAAATCTTGTGTTGTATTTTTCCATCCAAATTTAAAAAAAAATGTAAGATTTGTTTTGCTCTATAAGGTCCTGTGAGTGCCTATTCTTTCAAATGTGTGTGTGTGTGTATGTATATATATATATATATATATATATATATATGGTGAGTGAGTGCTGGGTGTTTCTATGTGTTGTATTACTTTTTATTTGTAATCTCCCTTGGTTCTTGCACCCATTCCGGAATGGGGTTAACTGCCTGTGGCTCTGGTGACATCACAGCTTTTTTGGAGTGTTATTTAGCACCCAGGGCTGGATGTTACTGAGTCACAGGATGTGTACCTGATCCGGTCTTGGAGTGCAGTTCCCTTCCATGTTTTGTATTTTCTATGGGTGATTACAGCCACCTGTGCACCCCTTCTTTGTTCTCAGTTTGTTTAGCTTTGTGAGCTCGCATGATGGTGTGCCTGTGTTAGGGACTCAGGCTAAGGAAAGGACCTTGACGTGGTGCCTGAGCTTTCCCATTTGGCCAGATGCGGTGACTAACCTTTCCAGTTGTGATTTTATCTTAGCTGTGAGCTAGCTTGTGAGTGCTGGGTGTTTCTATGTGTTGCATTACTTTTTATTTGTAATCTCCCTTGGTTCTTGCACCCATTCCGGAATGGGGTTAACTGCCTGTGGCTCTGGTGACATCACAGCTTTTTTGGAGTGCTATTTAGCACCCAGGGCTTGATGTTACTGAGTCACAGGATGTGTACCTGATCCGGTCTTGGAGTGCAGTTCCCTTCCATGTTTTGTATTTTCTATGGGTGATTACAGCCACCTGTGCACCCCTTCTTTGTTCTCAGTTTGTTTAGCTTTGTGAGCTTGCATGATGGTGTGCCTGTGTTAGGGACTCAGGCTAAGGAAAGGACCTTGACGTGGTGCCTGAGCTTTCCCATTTGGCCAGATGCGGTGACTAACCTTTCCAGTTGTGATTTTATCTTAGCTGTGAGCTAGCTGGTGAGTGCTGGGTGTTTCTATGTGTTGTATTACTTTTTATTTGTAATCTCCCTTGGTTCTTGCACCCATTCTGGAATGGGGTTAACTGCCTGTGGCTCTGGTGACATCACAGCTTTTTTGGAGTGCTATTTAGCACCCAGGGCTGGATGTTACTGAGTCACAGGATGTGTACCTGATCCGGTCTTGGAGTGCAGTTCCCTTCCATGTTTTGTATTTTCTATGGGTGATTACAGCCACCTGTGCACCCCTTCTTTGTTCTCAGTTTGTTTAGCTTTGTGAGCTCGCATGATGGTGTGCCTGTGTTAGGGACTCAGGCTAAGGAAAGGACCTTGACGTGGTGCCTGAGCTTTCCCATTTGGCCAGATGCGGTGACTAACCTTTCCAGTTGTGATTTTATCTTAGCTGTGAGCTAGCTGGTGAGTGCTGGGTGTTTCTATGTGTTTTATTACTTTTTATTTGTAATCTCCCTTGGTTCTTGCACCCATTCCGGAATGGGGTTAACTGCCTGTGGCTCTGGTGACATCACAGCTTTTTTGGAGTGCTATTTAGCACCCAGGGCTGGATGTTACTGAGTCACAGGATGTGTACCTGATCTGGTCTTGGAGTGCAGTTCCCTTGCATGTTTTGTATTTTCTATGGGTGATTACAGCCACCTGTGCACCCCTTCTTTGTTCTCAGTTTGTTTAGCTTTGTGAGCTCGCATGATGGTGTGCCTGTGTTAGGGACTCAGGCTAAGGAAAGGACCTTGACGTGGTGCCTGAGCTTTCCCATTTGGCCAGATGCGGTGACTAACCTTTCCAGTTGTGATTTTATCTTAGCTGTGAGCTAGCTGGTGAATGCTGGGTGTTTCTATGTGTTGTATTACTTTTTATTTGTAATCTCCCTTGGTTCTTGCACCCATTCCAGAATGGGGTTAACTGCCTGTGGCTCTGGTGACATCACAGCTTTTTTGGAGTGCTATTTAGCACCCAGGGCTGGATGTTACTGAGTCACAGGATGTGTACCTGATCCGGTCTTGGAGTGCAGTTCCCTTCCATGTTTTGTATTTTCTATGGGTGATTACAGCCACCTGTGCACCCCTTCTTTGTTCTCAGTTTGTTTAGCTTTGTGAGCTCGCATGATGGTGTGCCTGTGTTAGGGACTCAGGCTAAGGAAAGGACCTTGACGTGGTGCCTGAGATTTCCCATTTGGCCAGATGCGGTGACTAACCTTTCCAGTTGTGATTTTATCTTAGCTGTGAGCTAGCTGGTGAGTGCTGGGTGTTTCTATGTGTTGTATTACTTTTTATTTGTATTCTCCCTTGGTTCTTGCACCCATTCCGGAATGGGGTTAACTGCCTGTGGCTCTGGTGACATCACAGCTTTTTTGGAGTGCTATTTAGCACCCAGGGCTGGATGTTACTGAGTCACAGGATGTGTACCTGATCCGGTCTTGGAGTGCAGTTCCCTTCCATGTTTTGTATTTTCTATGGGTGATTACAGCCACCTGTGCACCCCTTCTTTGTTCTCAGTTTGTTTAGCTTTGTGAGCTCGCATGATGGTGTGCCTGTGTTAGGGACTCAGGCTAAGGAAAGGACCTTGACGTGGTGCCTGAGCTTTCCCATTTGGCCAGATGCGGTGACTAACCTTTCTAGTTGTGATTTTATCTTAGCTGTGAGCTAGCTGGTGAGTGCTGGGTGTATCTATGTGTTGAATTACTTTTTATTTGTAATCTCCCTTGGTTCTTGCACCCATTCCGGAATGGGGTTAACTGCCTGTGGCTCCGGTGACATCACAGCTTTTTTGGAGTGCTATTTAGCACCCAGGGCTGGATGTTACTGAGTCACCGGATGTGTACCTGATCCGGTCTTGGAGTGCAGTTCCCTTCCATGTTTTGTATTTTCTATGGGTGATTACAGCCACCTGTGCACCCCTTCTTTGTTCTCAGTTTGTTTAGCTTTGTGAGCTTGCATGATGGTGTGCCTGTGTTAGGGACTCAGGCTAAGGAAAGGACCTTGACGTGGTGCCTGAGCTTTCCCATTTGGCCAGATGCGGTGACTAACCTTTCCAGTTGTGATTTTATCTTAGCTGTGAGCTAGCTGGTGAGTGCTGGGTGTTTCTATGCGTTGTATTACTTTTTATTTGTAATCTCCCTTGGTTCTTGCACCCATTCCGGAATGGGGTTAACTGCCTGTGGCTCTGGTGACATCACAGCTTTTTTGGAGTGCTATTTAGCACCCAGGGCTGGATGTTACTGAGTCACAGGATGTGTACCTGATCCGGTCTTGGAGTGCAGTTCCCTTGCATGTTTTGTATTTTCTATGGGTGATTACAGCCACCTGTGCACCCCTTCTTTGTTCTCAGTTTGTTTAGCTTTGTGAGCTCGCATGATGGTGTGCCTGTGTTAGGGACTCAGGCTAAGGAAAGGACCTTGACGTGGTGCCTGAGCTTTCCCATTTGGCCAGATGCGGTGACTAACCTTTCCAGTTGTGATTTTATCTTAGCTGTGAGCTAGCTGGTGAGTGCTGGGTGTTTCTATGTGTTGTATTACTTTTTATTTGTAATCTCCCTTGGTTCTTGCACCCATTCCGGAATGGGGTTAACTGCCTGTGGCTCTGGTGACATCACAGCTTTTTTGGAGTGCTATTTAGCACCCAGGGCTGGATGTTACTGAGTCACAGGATGTGTACCTGATCCGGTCTTGGAGTGCAGTTCCCTTCCATGTTTTATATATATATATTCACACACACATAATGTACATTATATTGTCTTTTTGCTTTCATCACACACAGGATAAGGAGCACTTCTGCTAATACTTGGGATAGATCAGTAATGGGTGTATGTATGTATGTATGTGTGTATATATATATATATATATATATAGTGTGTGTGCCTGTGTCTGCGTGTGTGTGTATATATATATATATATATATATATATATATATATATATATACTGTATATAGTGACCCTGTGACAGCACAGCTTTTTGTGAGTGCCACTGAGCACCTAGGGCTGAGCATGTTGCTGGGTCATGGGATGTGTACCCGGTCCGGTCTTGGAGTGCAGTCCCCTTCCGTATTTTGTATATTTCTGGGTGATTACATACCCATCCCTTGTTCCCAGTTTGTTTGGATTTGAGAGCTTGTATTGTGTGGCTGTGTTAGGGACTCAGGTATAGGAAAGGTTCTTGACGTGGTGCCTGAGCTTGTCCCATTTGGCCAGATGCGGTAATTAACCTTTCCATTTTTTATTTTAAATCTTTACTGTGAGCTTGCTGGTGAGTGCAGTGTTTTCTCTATGTGTTGTATTAAGTTATTTTGTAATTTCCATATGGTTCTTGCACCCACTCCTGTCTGGGGTTAACTGCCTGTGACCCTGTAACAGCACAGCTTTTTGTGAGTGCCACTGAGCACCCGGGGCTGAGCATGTTGCTGGGTCATGGGATGTGTACCTGGTCCGGTTTTGGAGTGCAGTCCCCTTCCATGTTTTGTATATTTCTGGGTGATTACATATGCCTGTGCATCCCTCCCTTGTTCCCAGTTTGTTTGGATTTGAGAGCTTGCATTGTGTGGCTGTGTTAGGGACTCAGGTATTGGAAAGGACCTTGACGTGGTGCCTGAGCTTGTCCCATTTGGCCAGATACGGTAACTAACCTTTCCATTTTGATTTTAAATCTGTACTGTGAGCTTGCTGGTGAGTGCATGGTTTTTCTCTATGTGTTGTGTGTGTGTGTATATCTATATCTATATCTATATATATATATATATATATATATATATATATATATATGTGTGTGTGCGGGTATATATATATGGATATACTGTATGTGTGTGTAAATATATATATATAAAGTATAGTATATACACATGCGTGGGGGTGTGAGGACACTATGCTACAAAAAATATTAATAAAAGAAATGTAAAAAAAAAAAGTTATATATATAAGTTTTTAACTTTTGTTTGTGGGGGGAGGGGGGCGCTTCAGGTTTTTGTGCCTACAGGCACCTGAGATGTAAATCTGGCCTTGTATATCAGCAAGTAAACTCCCGCAAGTAGCAGGTATATAAATATACCTCATATTATCTAAAATTTTGATATATAACGGATCCACACTGATCACCTAAAAATGAGAATAGAACATGAATAATGTCCACATATTACTCTTATATTATTTGTGGGTGAGATGACAAATGCATCAGATTCCAGCATGCAACTTCAAAATATACATATAAAACAAGGTCTATTGATTTCATATATATCTGCAACAAAGGTAATCACCTATAAGAGTATAAGGACATTTATATATAGAAACTGTATCTTATATGGGGTTAAAGCTCCATATATACAGGGAGTGCAGAATTATTAGGCAAGTTGTATTTTTGAGGATTAATTTTATTATTGAACAACAACCATGTTCTCAATGAACCCAAAAAACTCATTAATATCAAAGCTGAATAGTTTTGGAAGTAGTTTTTAGTTTGTTTTTAGTTTTAGCTATTTTAGGGGGATATCTGTGTGTGCAGGTGACTATTACTGTGCATAATTATTAGGCAACTTAACAAAAAACAAATATATACCCATTTCAATTATTTATTTTTACCAGTGAAACCAATATAACATCTCAACATTCACAAATATACATTTCTGACATTCAAAAACAAAACAAAAACAAAACAGTGACCAATATAGCCACCTTTCTTTGCAAGGACACTCAAAAGCCTGCCATCCATGGATTCTGTCAGTGTTTTGATCTGTTCACCATCAACATTGCGTGCAGCAGCAACCACAGCCTCCCAGACACTGTTCAGAGAGGTGTACTGTTTTCCCTCCTTGTAAATCTCACATTTGATGATGGACCACAGGTTCTCAATGGGGTTCAGATCAGGTGAACAAGGAGGCCATGTCATTAGATTTTCTTCTTTTATACCCTTTCTTGCCAGTCACGCTGTGGAGTACTTGGACGCGTGTGATGGAGCATTGTCCTGCATGAAAATCATGTTTTTCTTGAAGGATGCAGACTTCTTCCTGTACCACTGCTTGAAGAAGGTGTCTTCAAGAAACTGGCAGTAGGACTGGGAGTTGAGCTTGACTCCATCCTCAACCCGAAAAGGCCCCACAAGCTCATCTTTGATGATACCAGCCCAAACCAGTACTCCACCTCCACCTTGCTGGCGTCTGAGTCGGACTGGAGCTCTCTGCCTTTTACCAATCCAGCCACGGGCCCATCCATCTGGCCCATCAAGACTCACTCTCATTTCATCAGTCCATAAAACCTTAGAAAAATCAGTCTTGAGATATTTCTTGGCCCAGTCTTGACGTTTCAGCTTGTGTGTCTTGTTCAGTGGTGGTCGTCTTTCAGCCTTTCTTACCTTGGCCATGTCTCTGAGTATTGCACACCTTGTGCTTTTGGGCACTCCAGTGATGTTGCAGCTCTGAAATATGGCCAAACTGGTGGCAAGTGGCATCTTGGCAGCTGCACGCTTGACTTTTCTCAGTTCATGGGCAGTTATTTTGCGCCTTGGTTTTTCCACACGCTTCTTGCGACCCTGTTGACTATTTTGAATGAAACGCTTGATTGTTCGATGATCACGCTTCAGAAGCTTTGCAATTTTAAGAGTGCTGCATCCCTCTGCAAGATATCTCACTATTTTTGACTTTTCTGAGCCTGTCAAGTCCTTCTTTTGACCCATTTTGCCAAAGGAAAGGAAGTTGCCTAATAATTATGCACACCTGATATAGGGTGTTGATGTCATTAGACCACACCCCTTTTCATTACAGAGATGCACATCACCTAATATGCTTAATTGGTAGTAGGCTTTCGAGCCTATACAGCTTGGAGTAAGACAACATGCATAAAGAGGATGATGTGGTCAAAATACTCATTTGCCTAATAATTCTGCACTCCCTGTATATATATATATATATATATATATATATATATATATATATATATATATATATATATATATACAGTGGATATAAAAAGTCTACACACCCCTGTTAAAATGTCAGGTTTCTGTGATGTAAAAAATGAGACAAAGATAAATCATTTCAGAACTTTTTCCACCTTTAATGTGACCTATAAACTGTACAACTCAATTGAAAAACAAACTGAAATCTTTTAGGTAAAGGGAAATAAAACTAAAAAACTAAAATAATATCAGCCAATCGGAATTTAAGGGACGCCATCTTGAATGTCTTAATTTAAAGGAACCTTCATTCTTCAGTCGGCCGTCATTTGAAGAGGATGCTCTGCGTCGGATGTCTTGAAGATGGAGCCGTTCCGTGCCGGATGGATGAAGATAGAAGATGCCGCCTGGATGAAGACTTCTGCCCGTCTGGAGGACCACTTCTGCCCGTCTGGAGGACCACTTCTGCTGGCTTTGTGGAGGACTTCGGCCCGGTTGGGTGAAGACTTCTCAAGGTAGGGTGATCTTCAAGGGGTTAGTGTTAGGTTTTTTAAGGGGGGATTGGGTGGGTTTTTAGATTAGGGTTGGTTGTGTGGGTGGTGGGTTTTAATGTTAGGGGGGTATTTGTCCTTTTTTTTTTTTTTACAGGTAAAAGAGCTGATTACTTTGGGGCAATGCCCCGCAAAAGGCCCTTTTAAGGGCTATTTGTAATTTAGTGTAGGGTAGGGCTTTTTATTTTGGGGGCTTTTTTATTTTGTTAGGGGGATTAGATTAGGTGTAATTAGTTTAAAATTCTTGTAATTATTTTATTATTTTCTGTAATTTAGTGTTTGTTTTTTTCGTACTTAGATAATTTATTTAAATTGTAATTAATTGTATTTAGTTTAGGTAATTAATTTAATTACAGTGTAGTGTTAGGTGTAATTGTAACATAGGTTAGGTTTTATTTTACAGGTAAATTTGTCTTTATTTTAACTAGGTAGTTATTAAATAGTTAACAACTATTTAATAACTATTGTACCTAGTTAAAATAAATACAAAGTTGCCTGTAAAATAAAAATAAACCCTAAGATAGATACAATGTAACTATTAGTTATATTGTAGCTATCTTAGAGTTTATTTTACAGGTATTTAGTTTTAAATAGGACTAATTTAGTTAATGATAGTAATTTTATTTAGATTTATTAAAATTATATTTCAGTTAGGGGGGGTTAGGTTTAGGGTTAGACCTAGGTTTAGGGGTTAATAAATTTAATATAGTGGCGGCGACGTTGGGGGCAGAAGATTAGGGGTTAATAAATGTAGTTAGGTTGCAGTGACATTGGGGTCGGCAGATTAGGGGTTAATAAATATAATGTACGGTTCGGCGATGTTGGGGGCATCAGATTAGGGGTTCATAAGTATAATGTAGGTGGCGGCGGTGTCCGGAGTGGCAGATTAGGGGTTAATAATATAATGCAGGTGGCGGCGATGTTGGGGGCATCAGATTAGGGGTTAATAAGTGTAAGATTAGGGGTGTTTAAACTAGGGGTTCATGTTAGGGTGTTAGGTGTAGACATTCCCCATAGGAATCAATGGGGCTGCGTTAGAAGCTGAACGCTGCTTTTTTGCAGGTGTTAGATTTTTTTTCAGCCGGCTCTCCCCCATTGATTCCTATGGGGAAATCGTGCACGAGCATGTTTTACCTGCTCACCGCTACCATAAGCAGTGCTGGTATTGAGGTGAGATGTGGAGCTAAATTTTGCTCTTCGCTCACTTGTTTGTAAAAACCCGTAATACCAGCGTTGTCTGCAAGTGAGCGGTGAGCATAAACTGCTCGTTAGCACCGCACCCCTGTTAACGCAAAACTCGTAATCTATGTGCTAGGTGTTTAGGTTTGTGTACAACTGTTTTTAATGGGGACCAGTGTAAAGAAATTTAATTTTAAAAGTTTTTTGAAACTATTCTCTATTTAAAATGATCAGTAAATGTTTACAATGTATTAATTCAAAATACATTAACCCGTACAAGTAGCTTTATGAATGAAACCATACTTTATGAACTATTAATTCCAGTGGCATTACATATTTTTGTTCCTGAAACATATTGACTTATTTTGCAGGGTTTTGGTTTTTTTTAAGCTCACCATCACTAGAAATGAAGCATGCAACAGAATGCTGATTTTTGTGACATGCCTTCTTAAGTAACACAAAGAAACATGTGGTTGCATATGGTGGCATGTCAAAGACATCTCAAAAATATCTATGTAACCTTTTTCAGAAAGTGAAAAGTCTTCAATGTTTTATTCACATAGCTTAAATAATTCAAATACTTTAGCTGAATGTGATTTTAATAATTCCAGGGAATTTTCACTCTATGAGCTTTCATATCCAGTAGATGTGTTTTCTAAAAACGAGTAACAGGTCAAACATATAATTGGGTGGGCATTTGATATAACTGTCACTCATATAGCTCATGCTTTAGAATTAGCCCCCAAAAAAGGCCAGTTGTGCCAGACAGACTTCACAGCTTATGGAAGTGGCTTAAATCAAGCATAGCAACTAACTTCTAGTATTATTACATCTGTCATAACTGCATAAACTTTTTAAAACTTTCCTATATTATTGGCGAGGGTGAAGGAAATGACAGCTCACTGAAAACATCTCTAAAATGATAATGACATATCTGTGTCAGTTCATGTGTAATCTGCTCATTCATGTTTTACATCTGTCTAAAAAAACAAATGCAATGTAATGTAATCTATGATTTCCTTTAATACAGTAAATGATTGATCCATGTAAAAATAAATTACAATGAGAACATATTTTATAATTTATAAATAATTGTTAGAAACTTGAGGTTTAATAGACTGTGATAGCCTAATGTTATTATACATAATGTATATTTAAAAGTAGAGTTTAAAAATACAGAAACAATGGGATGCTGTTGTTATGAAAAAGTACACAGTGTTATGGGAAGTACATAATGTAGGTATTTTAAATGTTTGTTTAGAAATCATACATTATGCTGCCTACGGATGCTCTGCATATGGATAATATTGCAGCCATTCCTTTACTATTTCAATTAATATTTATTTCCCTGTATATATTGTAGTTACTGCATGTTAATAAACACTGACATATATCAATAATTAATCTCAAATTATATTTTAATATAATTCACAATAAAATAAGACAGTAACCAAATTATTCAAGAAAAACAGATCTACCCTATTTGTGTACTAGATTTATAGGGACTGACAGACAGATGGACAGACAGACAGACATACAGATAGATAGATATCTGTTTGATATCTGATGAAAGATGGAAGGATGGACAGTGAGATGTATGTATAGACTGATAGATCAATTAACAAAATCGGCCTGTCTATCAGAGAGGTACAATTAAATTGGAATAAAAGTGGAGGAATTACAGATATTTTGGTATTTCAAGTGCACTGAAATTATGCCAATTTTCCTCTATTCTGTAGCCATATAATCATATTGAATACATAAAATGCAGGATTATAATGGTAAAATTGGCATACATTTGTGCATTAATAACACACATATTATATTGAAAAACTTTTTTTACCAGCAATGTATATAAATATCAATGACAAATACTTATAATTCAGTAAATTATACCCTAATTTACCTCACATTATTTCCATGCATTACAACTGTAGAAAAGTAGGTGCTACGTATATATACCATGCACCTTTAGGAAGCTCCAGCAGTCTATGCTGTAAAGTGACAGCTAAGACTGCTGTTCCTGAGCTGAAGGCAATCTGTCCTCATATAGTAAAATAGCACAATCAGTTCTTTGTTACCAAACTAGTTCAGATTGTCACATTGCTACAAAAATTAACACGGTCTGTGTCACTGTCTGTAAAAATCCCCGTCACTGCTGGTGGGAGGAAGGAGCCGGAGGGTCGGCACAGAGGCGGAATGGTGAGGGAGGGAGTGGGAGTGGCTTTATTCTGCAAAAAATAACATTTGGAAGGGAGGGAAGGGACACTAAATTACAGAAAAAAAGACTGCCTGCCAGTACCTAAGGTGATGGTGAGGAGGTGTGGGGAAATAGCTGTTTGGGGGAGATCATGGAGGTGGGAGGTGTTAGGGTAATCCGTACACTAGAATACTATAACCCTTTCCAGCTAACTAATTAACCCCTTCACTGCCAGGAATTTCAGAAGTTTTGCAGCTGCTGTTAGCAGCCTTCTAATTACCAAAAAGCAATGGCAAAGCCATACATATCTGTTACTTCTGAACAAAGAAGACCCTAGAGAAGCTTTTACATCCATTTGTGTACTAACGGCACAAGCTGTAAGTAAATAATTTCAGTGAGAAATACAAACGACTAGATTTAGAGTTCTGCGGCCAAAGGGGTGCGTTAGCTACGCATGCTTTTTTTCCCCCGAACCTTTTAAATACCGCTGGTATTTAGAGTTCACAGAATGGCTGCGTTAGGCTCCAAAAAGGGAGCGTAGAGCATAATTTACCGCCACTTCAACTCTAAATACCAGCGTTGCTTACGGACGCGGCCAGCTTCAAAAACGTGCTCGTGCACGATTCCCCCATAGAAAACAATGGGGCTGTTTGAGCTGAAAAAAAACCTAACACCTGCAAAAAGCAGCGTTCAGCTCCTAACGCAGCCCCATTGTTTCCTATGGGGAAACACTTCCTACGTCTGCACCTAACACCCTAACATGTACCCCGAGTCTAAACACCCCTAACCTTACACTTATTAACCCCTAATCTGCCGCCTCTGCTATCGCTGACCCCTGCATATTATTATTAACCCCTAATCTGCTGCTCCGTACACCGCCGCAACCTACGTTATCCCTATGTACCCCTAATCTGCTGCCCCTAACACCGCCGACCCCTATGTTATATTTATTAACCCCTAATCTTCCACCCCCGCTATCACTGACCCCTGCATATTATTATTAACCCCTAATCTGCCACTCCATACACCGCCGCAACCTACGTTATCCCTATGTACCCCTAATCTGCTGCCCCTAACACCGCCGACCCCTATATTATATTTATTAACCCCTAAAGCTAAGTCTAACCCTAACACCCCCCTAAGTTAAATATAATTTAAATCTAACAAAATAAATGAACTCTTATTAAATAAATTATTCCTATTTAAAGCTAAATACTTACCTGTAAAATAAATCCTAATATAGCTACAATATAAATTATAATTATATTGTAGCTATTTTAGGATTAATATTTATTTTACAGGCAACTTTGTAATTAATTTAACCAGGTACAATAGCTATTAAATTGTTAATAACTATTTAATAGTTACCTAGTTAAAATAATTACAAAATTACCTGTAAAATAAATTCTAACCTAAGTTACAATTAAACCTAACACTACACTATCAATAAATTAATTAAATAAAATACCTACAATTATCTACAATTAAACCTAACACTACACTATCAATAAATTAATTAAATACAATACCTACAAATAAATACAATGAAATAAACTAACTACAGTACAAAAAACAAAAAAGAACTAAGTTACAAAAAATAAAAAAATATTTACAAACATTAGAAAAATATTACAACAATGTTAAACTAATTACACCTACTCTAAGCGCCCTAATAAAATAATAAAAAACCCCAAAATAAAAAAAATGCCCTACCCTATTCTAAAATTAAAATAGAAAAGCTCTTTTACCTTACCAGCCCTGAAAAGGGCCCTTTGCGGGGCATGCCCCAAAGAATTCAGCTCTTTTGCCTGTAAAAAAAAACATACAATACCCCCCCCAACATTACAACCCACCACCCACATACCCCTAATCTAACCCAAACCCCCCTTAAATAAACCTAACACTAAGCCCCTGAAGATCTTCCTACCTTATCTTCACCACGCCGGGTTCACCGATCGATCCAGAAGAGCCTCCGATGTCTTGATCCAAGCCCAAGCGGGGGGCTGAACATGTCCATGATCGGGCTGAAGTCTTCATCCAAGCGGGAGCTGAAGAGGTCCATGATCGGGCTGAAGTCTTCTATCAAGCGGCATCTTCAATCATTTTTCTTCCGGATCCATGTTCATCCCGCCGACGCGGAACATCCATCTTCACCGACGACTTCCCGATGAATGACGGTTCCTTTAAGGGACGTCATCCAAGATGGAGTACCTCGAATTCCGATTAGCTGATAGGATTCTATCAGCCAATCGGAATTAAGGTAGGAAAATTCTGATTGGCTGATGGAATCAGCCAATCAGAATCAAGTTCAATCCGATTGGCTGATCCGATCAGCCAATCAGATTGAGCTTGCATTCTATTGGCTGTTCCGATCAGCCAATCGGATTGAACTTGATTCTGATTGGCTGATTCCATCAGCCAATCAGAATTTTCTTACCTTAATTCCGATTAGCTGATAGAATCCTATCAGTCAATCGGAATTCGAGGGACGCCATCTTGGATGACGTTCCTTAAAGGAACCGTCATTCGTCGGGAAGTCGTCGGTGAAGATGGATGTTCCGCGTCGGCGGGATGAACATGGATCCAAAGAAAGAAGATTGAAGATGCCGCTTGATAGAAGACTTCAGCCCGATCATGGACCTCTTCAGCTCCCGCTTGGATGAAGACTTCAGCCCGATCATGGACCTCTTCAGCTCCTGCTTGGATGAAGACTTCAGTCGGATCATGGACATCTTCAGCCCCCCGTTTGGGCCTGGATCAAGACATCGGAGGAGCTCTTCTGGATCGATCGGTGAACCCGGCGTGGTGAAGACAAGGTAGGGAGATCTTCAGGGGCTTAGTGTTAGGTTTATTTAAGGGGGGTTTGGGTTAGATTAGGGGTATGTGGGTGGTGGGTTGTAATGTTGGGGGGGTATTGTTTGTTTTTTTTTACAGGCAAAAGAGCTGAATTCTTTGGGGCATGCTCCGCAAAGGGCCCTTTTCAGGGCTGGTAAGGTAAAAGAGCTTTTTTATTTTAATTTTAGAATAGGGTAGGGCATTTTTTTATTTTGGGGTTCTTTGTTATTTTATTAGGGGGCTTAGAGTAGGTGTAATTAATTTAAAATTGTTGTAATATTTTTCTAATGTTTGTAAATATTTTTTTATTTTTTGTAACTTAGTTCTTTTTTATTTTTGTACTTTAGTTAGTTTATTTAATTGTATTTATTTGTAGGTATTGAATTTAATTAATTTATTGATAGTGTAGTGTTAGGTTTAATTGTAGATAATTGTAGGTAGTTTATTTAATTTATTTATTGATAGTGTAGTGTTAGGTTTAATTGTAACTTAGGTTAGGATTTATTTTACAGGTAATTTTGTAATTATTTTAACTAGGTAGCTATTAAATAGTTATTAACTATTTAATAGCTATTGTACCTGGTTAAAATAAATACAAAGTTGCCTGTAAAATAAATATTAATCCTAAAATAGCTACAATATAATTATTATTTATATTGTAGCTATATTAGGGTTTATTTTACAGGTAAGTATTTAGCTTTAAATAGGAATAATTTATTTAATAAGAGTTAATTTATTTCATTAGATAAAAATTATATTTAATTTAGGGGGGTGTTAGGGTTAGAGTTAGAATTAGCTTTAGGGGTAAAAAAATTTATTAGAGTAGCGGTGAGCTCCGGTCGGCAGATTAGGGGTTAATGCTTGAAGTTAGGTGTCGGCGATGTTAGGGAGGGCAGATTAGGGGTTAATACTATTTATTATAGGGTTATTGAGGCGGGAGTGAGGCGGATTAGGGGTTAATACATTTATTATAGTAGCGGTGCGGTCCGGTCGGCAGATTAGGGGTTAATAAGTGTAGGTAGGTGGCGGCGACGTTGGGGGCGGCAGATTAGGGGTTAATAAATATAATATAGGGGTCGGCGGTATTAGGGGCAGCAGATTAGGAGTATATAGGGATAACGTAGGTGGCGGCGTTGTACGGAGCGGCAGATCAGTGGTTAAAAAATTTTAATAGAGTGGCGGTAATGGGGGGGGGCCTCGGTTTAGGGGTACATAGGTAGTTTATGGGTGTTAGTGTACTTTAGAGCACAGTAGTTAAGAGCTTTATAAACCAGCGTTAGCCCAGAAAGCTCTTAACTACTGACTTTTTTCTGCGGCTGGAGTTTTGGTCGTTAGATTTCTAACGCTCACTTCAGCCAAGACTCTAAATACCGGCGTTAGGAAGATCCCATTGAAAAGATAGGATACGCAAATGGCGTAGGGGGATCTGCGGTATGGAAAAGTCGCGGCTGCAAAGTGAGCGTTAGACCCTTTCCTGACTGACTCCAAATACCAGCGGGCGGCCAAAACCAGCGTTAGGAGCCTCTAACGCTAGTTTTGACGGCTATTGCCAAACTCTAAATCTAGGCCAAAGTTTGTGAAAAAGTTAACACATTTTTTTTATGAACGTATTTGGTGGCAAAATAGTGAAATTAAATATACTAAAAGGGCCCTAGCTCAAAAACTTGGTGTGTCTACTAAAAATATAGATATAGTTTTGATAGATAATAGCAAGGCTCTTTTTCTGTTTAAATGGAGTGATAGCAAAAATAGTTTTTCTCGGAAATTACTGATAGTGAAGGGGTTAAAATGTCATCCATGAAAGATAATATAACTTATATGTAATTTATTAAAAAATAGTTTATAAATCGGCAATGGCACCATGAACTCACAATCCTGTTTATTTTTAAAATTTTGAACATTTTATTTTAGACAGTTATATAAAAATTATATAATTTTGAATCTCAAAAAATTAAGAGAATTCAGTATTTGTTCTAAGTACTGCAAAAAATCTAGCATAACACCCGGTCTTTTTTAGGTATAAAAAAAAATCTCTCAATATTTTTTGTTAAAAAAAAAAAGGTTTGCAAACACATTTTTGATTAAAAAAATAAAAAAGGTATTATACAATTATCAATCAAATGTACCAGTTATTCGTTAAACATTTACACTTATAAATGGGTGAGGGCTGCTAAATGTTAAATAAATCTTAGAAAAACACATTTACTTAGGCCTAAAAATTGATCTTTTTTATTCTATCTCTACTACTTTTTTAACACTTACATTTTACATCAGATTGCAAGTCATGCTAATTCTTTATCTCTATTTGGGCTTTTGATCGAGTGCAACCCGTAAGCTTCAACGTATAATATCAGTGCTATTTAGCGCAGTTCAATGACCATTGAAAGTAATGGTTGCACTAGACCTTCTCTGGTAAATTTGATTTACAATGGACTTGTAGTATCAAGTTTCACGCTAATGTTAGCATGGTACAGTGATGCTGCTTTTCTAGCCCATTGCCTGTAAAGTCTAAACAAACGACATAAAAAAAGTAAAATCATACAGACTGAGCAACAATCCTTGTGATAAATTAAATAGTTTTCATAAGTACAGAAATAAGGTCCCTGATGAAACCAAAGCTGCAAGGAATTATGACACAAAATCCACGTAGGTGGTTGCTTTGAGGCTGCAATACAAACGCTGCCTTACCTGGATATCACACTACTGCAGCTAAGGAATATAAAAGAAGGAAGATTAACTTTGCTGCCACAGACCAAAACCAGAAGCGATAAATGCAGAAAAGGAATGGATAAATCTAGAGCAGTCAAAAAACTGGGGTCAGCAATCTAGTCGAAAAGGCGAGCCAGAAGCTGGAAAGTTGTAGCTGTATACGAGTTAGTGTTTTAAGGTATGAACGATCCACTGAGTGGGCCAATATTGCTTAATATAATTTAACTTTACTAGACATGTGCATTGGTAAAAATTTCAGTTCAGACTAATCGTCCAAACCAAAATTTTTAAACCTGTTGGGTCATTCAACTTTCAATGGGCATTCCATTTCTTTCAGACAAACTATCTATCCTATTTAAGACCTACACTATTTAACTCCTTAACCGCCACAAACCCCCACTGCAGTAAACCTCTGCTCTATTAACTAATGACTTCTATTGCAAAAAACGCTACACTACTTAACCCCTTACCTGACAAAAACACTAATCATAAAAAAACCTAGACTATTAACCCCAGAACAACCTCCATCACAATGACACCCTACACTACTTAACTCCTATGGGCATTTAGCTCTTTTACGTTGTCCAAAACCCTAAGCTAAAAATAAAACCCACCCAATAAACCCTTAAAAACCTAACACTAACCCCCGAAGGCCCACTTACAGTTTTTGAAGACCCGACATCCATCCTCATCCAGCCGGCGAAGACTTCATCCAAGCGGCAAGAAGTTCTCAATAAAGTCGGGAGAAGTCTTCATCCAAGTGGCAAGAAGTCCTCAACGAAGCCGGGAGAAGTCTTCATCCATGTGGCAAGAAGTCATTATCCAGGTGGGCAGAAGTCTTCATCCAGACGGCATCTTCTATCTTCATCCGTCCGACACGGAGCGGCTCCATCTTCAAGACATCCAGCGAGGAGCATCCTCTTCATACGGTCCCAGCCGTACACTGAAGGTTCCCTTTAAGGGACGTCATCCAAGATGGTGTCCCTTGAATTCTGATTGGCTAATAGAATTCTATCAGCCAATAGGAATTAAAGGGTAAAAAATCCTATTGGCTGATGCAATCAGCCAATAGGATTGAGCTTCAATCCTATTGGCTGACCCAATCAGCCAATGGGATTGAGCTTGCATTCTATTGGCTGTTCCAATCAGCCAATAGAATGCGAGCTCAATCCTATTGGCTGATTGGATCAGCCAATAGGATTAAAGCTCAATCCTATTGGCTGATTGCATCAGCCAATAGGATTTTTTACCTGTTAAATCCTATTGGCTGATAGAATTCTATCAGCCAATCGGAATAAAAAAAAACGCCATCTTAAATGACGTCCTTTAAAGGGAACCTTCAGTGTACGGCTGGGACCGTATGAAGAGGATGCTCCGTGCCGGATGTCTTGAAGATGAAGCCGCTCCACATCAGAAGGATGAAGATAGAAGATGCCGTCTGGTTGAATACTTTTGCCCGTCTGGATGATGACTTCTTGCCGCTTGGATGAAGACTTCTCCCAGCTTCGTTAAAGACTTCTTGCCGCTTGGATGAAGACTTCGCCGACTGGATGAGGATGGATGTCCGGTCTTCAAAAACTGTAAGTGGATCTTTGGGGGTTAGTGTTAGGTTTTTTTAAGGGTTTATTGGGTGGGTTTTATTTTTAGCTTAGGGTTTTGGGCAACGTAAAAGAGCTAAATGCCCTTTTAAGGGCAATGCCCATCCATATGCCCTTTTCAGGGCAATGGTTAGCTTAGGTTTATTTAGAAAGGATTTTATTTGGGGGGTTGGTTGTGTGGGTGGTGGGTTTTACTGTTGGGGGTTGTTTCTTTTTTTACAAGTAAAAGAGCTGATTTCTTTTGGGCAATGCTATTGGCAGTTTAGTGTAGGCTAGAGGTATTTTTATTTTGGAGGGGCTTTTTTATTTTGATAGGGCTATTAGATTAGGAGTAATTCATTTTTATTTTTGATAATTTCTTTTTTTATTTTGTGTAATTTAGTGTTTATTATTTTTTGTAATTTAGATAAATGTATTTTCTTTATTTAATTTATTTAATTTTATTGTAATGTTAGGTGTTAGTGTAACTCAGGTTAGGTTTTATTTTACAGGTAAATTTGTCTTTATTTTATCTAGATAGCTAGTAAATAGTTAATAACTATTTACTAACTAGTCTACCTAGTTAGAATAAATACAAACTTAGCTGTGAAATAAAAATAAAACCTAAGATAGCTACAATGTAACTATTAGTTATGTTGTAGCTAGATTAGGGTTTATTTTACAGGTAAGTATTTAGTTTTAAATAGGAATTATTTATTAATAGTAGGTTTTATTTAGAATTATTTTAATTATGTTAAAGTTAGGGGTGTTAGGATTAGGGTTACGCTTAGGGTTAGGTTTAGGGGTTAATATACTTATTTAGTGTTAGTGATGTGGGAGGCCAGAGGTTTAGGGGTTAATAACTTTAGTATAGTGGCGGCGGCAAAGTTGGGGGTGGCGGATTAGGGGTTAATAAATGTATGTAGGTGGTGGCGACATTGGGGGCGGCAGATTAGGGGTTAATAAGTGTAATGTAGGTGGCGGCGATGTCAGGGGTGGCAGATTAGGGGTTAATAAGTGTAATGTAGGGGTCGGCGATGTCGGGGGCAGCAGATTAGGGGTGTTTAGACTCAGGGTTTATGTTAGGGTGTTAGGTGTAAACATACATTTTCTATCCCCATAGACATCAATGAGGGTTGCGTTACGGAGCTTTACGCTCTGTCATTGCAGGTGTTAGGCTTTTTTTAGCCGGCTCACACCCTTGATGTCTATGGGGAAATCGTGCACAAGCACGTCAAAGCAGCGCAAAGCAGTGCTGGTATTTGTGTGCAGTATGGAGCTCAACGCAGCCATATCGCTCGCAAACGCCGGGTTTTTGCAAACCTGTAATAGCAGCGCTATTAAAGGTGAGCGGTGGAAATAACTTGCAAATTATTAGCAAGCCACTCATAACGCAAAACTCTTAATCTGGCTGATTATAAGGCACTGATGTGGTTTTGTTGGCTCAGACTACTCTACAGAATACTTTCTCTCTGTTCATCTATTGAAATATATTAGAAACAAGGGTCGTTTAGACCTCAAACATTTGGGGGGGATAATTTTGGAGTACTCAAAAAGCATCATATCAAGGGCTCATAGTGCAAAGCAGTGGATGCAAGCCTGCTTTCAGCAATGTAAAAAGCATCTGTCATCCAAAACATTTGTTTAGGGTGATTGACAGGCCCTGCTCTCATGCAAGTGTGAGAGCAAGGGGTGGTGCTGCACAAGGAAGTCCCTTTGTAATAGTACATTTGTGCAGAGGAAATACAGTGTCCGCTGCTCATTTGTTGTGAAGGCGGGCCGACAGGTTCACAAATTGGGTACCTTGTCTATCCCAAAGCTGGAATGTGATGCTGGTGGCTCCTCACCTTATCTCTATATACTACTGGTGGTGCAACCTCTCATTTTCTAATAGATAATAATATATGATATATGTATAATATGTTTAATTTTGAGAAATTTAAATTTAAAATATATCATTTATATATATATATATATATATATATATATATATATATATATAGTATATCATATAAATGCATATATAAATATATGAAAATACAGTATTTTATTTTCATTTTCAGAGCTTGTATTCAGATATTCCCTGCATAACTTGCAAGATAATACACAATGCAGAAAACTTTTAATATTCAATTACTGATTTTTGTTGCAAGAAATGGATATACAATCTTACATTTTGCTGATTTGAAAAAGTTAAATTAATGCTTCTTGTGGAAACATAAAAGATTTCAAAGTTTAGGAAAAAAATATTTACATGCTGTTGTTTTGTAAATTACCAAATTGCTTTATAACAAAGAGTGAAAAGAGTAAAAATATCATCGCACTGTTGTGAAAATGGCTTAGTGGTGAGAAGCTTAATACAACAAAAGTAAAGCACTATGAGAAATTTTAGTAAGAGAAAATTAGATTGCATTAAATAAATAAAAAATAAATTAAAAAAAACACAATAATTTACTCCATATTTAGCTCTGAAAGTATGTCAGCAGATCTAGAGATGTTTAACAGCCTTCATGTAAGTTTATGCCCATTAGATTAAAAAAAAAATATATATATATAATAGCATATACGGAAATAAATACTTTTCTTTCAAACCATCATAACTCTTATACTTTCGCTAACAAATCAAATGGGCAGTAGACTCTATTTTTAATTTAATTCCATATAAAAGGCCAGATTACAAGTGGAGTGGTATTTAACGCTCCTTCTCGTGCCCAAACTACGCTAGAAGTACTTTGTTTTGCACGGATCAGATAGTATGATGCACTCATTACAATTTGAAAGTAAAAAGCTGAACTACAAATATTGTAATCACAGTTAAAAATTCCCCAATAAAAGTCAAGGGAGCATAAAAGTGGAAAACAAACCTAACATCTTAATCGCTACTGATTTAAATTCTAAAGTGAGCTAACCCAACATGAAAATATTAATATATCACTTGTTCTTTACATAGCAGAATATGTTCTATTTATTCATAAATACATATTTCAACATATATTTGATGGCATTTTGGTACAATATTTATACCAGCAAAGCTATACTTATTAGTGTTAGGACCAGTCTATTTTGGGACACCTTGTAAGTGGTGACTGGCTTAGCAGAATATGGCCATATTGTGTGACTAAGATCTCAACTTTATTTAAAGGTATATAGTCATAAAGTCTTGCAGCTTAAATATATGTTAATAATTTTGTGTGACAATGATCCCATTTTATTTTAACAATTTAAGAATATTTAGCTGGCATAAGTGATTTTGCAGTATATAAAATGTTATAAACATGTGGACTCAAGTGTTTGGATGTGCGCCAACCCTCTTTGTTGTTTTGTAAATGTTTTGGTCATTTTGGCAGCACTCCCACAATATGTGTGCTAGTATATAAACAATGTTTTTTGGTGTGCTTAACCAAACCCCCCCTTGTGTTTACTTCTATAATAGGGAGTTGACCAAATCCCTTTGGTTAATACACACCACCCAGCCCAGGAGCCCAGGTGTATTCCAGATAATGTGATTGTGGTATATATATATATATATATATATATATATATATATATACACATATATATAAAGCTAGGGAGTTTCATTCTGTGCAGTCATGATTTGAGGCGTAGCACTGCAATGTTGGAATTCTGTATTTAATATTAGAATCGAATGACTCAGCCCAGCAAAGCTAAACTTATTAGTGTTAGGACCAGTCTATTTTGGGGCACCTTGTAAGTGGTGACTGGCTTAGCAGAATATTGCCATATTGTGTGACTAAGATCCCAACTTTATTTAAAGGTATATAGGCATAAAGTCTTGCAGCATAAATATATGTTAATAATTTTGCGTGACAATGATCCCATTTTATTTTAACAATTTAAGAATATTTAGCTAGCATAAGTGATTTTGCAGTATATAAAATGTTATAAACATGTGGACTTAAAGGGACAGTTCACCCAAAAAAAATGTCTCCTCTTTATATTATTCCCAATGATCCTTTTAACCTGCTAGAGTGTATTAAATTGGTTATAAGTAGCTCCTTTACTCCTATTTCAGCATTTGAAATAGCTGATTTAGATTGTGGTATCGCAACCTATACTGAACAAATTAATACTGGAGTATAGGCTATTGAATAAGAAATGACGAGAAGAGAAACAGTGCATCCACGAATCACAGCAGCGTTTATTCAGGTAAATGACACACACAAAAATTGCACACTTACAGGATTACAACAATCATGGGCGCGATCCGATATCGATCGCAGTTTGCGGCGCAAGCGAGGGAACCGGCGTCGCCCGCAGTTTCAGCTCGCAACTCGAGCTATCCCATATAGGTCGCCGTCAGATGCTAACGTGCCGTAAGTCTCACAAACCAGCGATGTCCAGAAATCTGCGTAAGTACAAATTTCTGGCGTCGCCAGTGACTTGCGCCACGTTAGAATCTGCCGGCGCCTATAAAACCTGACTAAAGTCTAAAACACCCGCACTGTCTAACACGCCTCCCTAACATAGCCCGCACTGTCTAACACGCCTCCCTAACATAGCCCGCACTGTCTAACACGCCTCCCTAACATAGCCCGCACTGTCTAACACGCCTCCCTAACATAGCCCGCACTGTCTAACCCTCTATCCGCTATCCCCCCTCACTAGCCTAACAATAAAAATGCTATTAACCCCTAAACCGCCGCTCCTTTACCCCGCCGCAACCTAATAAAATTATTAACTCCTAAACCGCCGCTCCCGTACCCCGCCGCCAGCTATATTATATCTATAACCCCCTAAAGTGAGCCCCTAACACCGCCGCCATCTATATTAAAATTATTAACCCCTAATCTAAGCCCCTTACACCGCCGCCATCTCTATTAAAATGATTAACCCCTAATTTAATCTACCTACCCTGCCGCCAGCTATATTATCTATATTAACCCTAAGTATATTATAGTTAATATAGGTATTACATTATATATATTAACTATATTAACCCTAATTATATTAGGGTTAATATAGTTAATATAGTTACTATAGTATTTATATTAACTATATTAACTCTATCTAACCCTAACACCCCTAACTAAATTTATATTAAATTAATCTAATTAATTTATAAACTAAAATATTCCTATTTAAATCTAAATACTTACCTATAAAATAAACCCTAAGATAGCTACAATATAATTAATAATTACATTATAGCTATGTTAGGGTTAATATTTATTTTACAGGTAAATAGTTAATTATTTTAACTAGGTATAATAGATATTAAATAGTTATTAACTATTTAATATCTACCTAGTTAAAATAATTACCCAATTACCTGTAAAATAAATCCTAACCTAAGTTACAAATACACCTACACTATAAATAAATTTAATAAACTACTAACATCTATCTAAAAATACAATTAAATTAACTAAACTAAATTACAAAAAAAAACAAACACTAAATTACAAAAAATAAAAAAAAGATTACAAGATTTTTAAGCTAATTACACCTATTCTAAGCCCCCTAATAAAATAATAAACCCCCAAAATAACAAAAATTCCCTGCCCTATTCTAAATTAAACAAATTTCAAAGCTCTTTACCTTACCAGCCCTTAAAAGGGCCTTTTGTGGGGCATGCCCCAAAGAATTCAGCTCTTTTGCATTCAACAAATACAATCACCCCCCCCCCCCATTACAACCCACCACCCACATACCCCTATTCTAAACCCACCCAAACCCCCCTTAAAAAATCCTAACACTACCCCCCTGAAGATCTCCCTACCTTGTCTTCACCACACCGGGCCGAACTCCTGATCCGATCCGGGCGATGTCGTCCTCCAAGCGGCAAAGAAGAAATCTTCCTCCGGCGATGTCATCCTCCAAGCGGCAAAGAAGAATTCTTCCTCCGGCGACGTCTTCCTCCAAGCGGCAGCAAAGTCTTCATTCTTCCGGCGGCATCTTCAATCTTCTTTCTTCGCTCCGCCGCCGCGGAGCATCCATCCCGGCCGACTGCTAAACTTGGAATGAGGTACCTTTAAATGACGTCATCCAAGATGGCGTCCGCCGAATTCCGATTGGCTGATAGGATTCTATCAGCCAATCGGAATTAAGTTAAAAAAATCTGATTGGCTGATTGAATCAGCCAATCAGATTCAAGTTCAATCCGATTGGCTGATCCAATCAGCCAATCAGATTGAGCTCGCATTCTATTGGCTGTTCCGATCAGCCAATAGAATGCGAGCTCAATCTGATTGGCTGATTGGATCAGCCAATCGGATTGAACTTGAATCTGATTGGCTGATTCAATCAGCCAATCAGATTTTTTTAACTTAATTCCGATTGGCTGATAGAATCCTATCAGCCAATCGGAATTCGGCGGACGCCATCTTGGATGACGTCATTTAAAGGTACCTCATTCCAAGTTTAGCAGTCGGCCGGGATGGATGCTCCGCGGCGGCGGAGCGAAGAAAGAAGATTGAAGATGCCGCCGGAAGAATGAAGACTTTGCTGCCGCTTGGAGGAAGACGTCGCCGGAGGAAGAATTCTTCTTTGCCGCTTGGAGGATGACATCGCCCGGATCGGATCAGGAGTTCGGCCCGGTGTGGTGAAGACAAGGTAGGGAGATCTTCAGGGGGGTAGTGTTAGGATTTTTTAAGGGGGGTTTGGGTGGGTTTAGAATAGGGGTATGTGGGTGGTGGGTTGTAATGGGGGGGGTGATTGTATTTGTTGAATGCAAAAGAGCTGAATTCTTTGGGGCATGCCCCACAAAAGGCCCTTTTAAGGGCTGGTAAGGTAAAGAGCTTTGAAATTTGTTTAATTTAGAATAGGGCAGGGAATTTTTGTTATTTTGGGGGTTTATTATTTTATTAGGGGGCTTAGAATAGGTGTAATTAGCTTAAAAATCTTGTAATCTTTTTTTTATTTTTTGTAATTTAGTGTTTGTTTTTTTTTGTAATTTAGTTTAGTTAATTTAATTGTATTTTTAGATAGATGTTTGTAGTTTATTAAATTTATTGATAGTGTAGGTGTATTTGTAACTTAGGTTAGGATTTATTTTACAGGTAATTGGGTAATTATTTTAACTAGGTAGATATTAAATAGTTAATAACTATTTAATATCTATTATACCTAGTTAAAATAATTAACTATTTACCTGTAAAATAAATATTAACCCTAACATAGCTATAATGTAATTATTAATTATATTGTAGCTATCTTAGGGTTTATTTTATAGGTAAGTATTTAGATTTAAATAGGAATATTTTAGTTTATAAATTAATTAGATTAATTTAATATAAATTTAGTTAGGGGTGTTAGGGTTAGATAGAGTTAATATAGTTAATATAAATACTATAGTAACTATATTAACTATATTAACCCTAATATAATTAGGGTTAATATAGTTAATATATATATAATGTAATAACTATATTAACTATAATATACTTAGGGTTAATATAGATAACATAGCTGGCGGCGGGGTAGGTAGATTAAATTAGGGGTTAATAATTTTTATATAGGTGGCGGCGGTGTAAGGGGTCAGATTACGGGATAGATAAGGTAGATGGCGGCGGTTTTAGGGGCTCACAGTAGGGGGTTAGTTTATGTAGATGGCGGCGGGGTCCGGGAGCGGCGTTTTAGGGGGTAATAACTTTATTAGGGATTTGGGGGGGGGGGGGGGGATCGCGGTTGACAGGGAGATAGACATTGCGCATGCGTTAGGTGTTAGGTTTATTTTAGAAGATCGCGGTTGACAGGGAGATAGACATTGCGCATGCGTTAGGTGTTAGGTTTATTTTGTAGCTAGTTTAGGGAGTTACGGGGCTCCAATAGTCAGCGTAAGGCTTCTTACGGCTGCTTTTTGTGGCGAGGTGAAAATGGAGTAAGTTTTCTCCATTTTCGCCACGTAAGTCCTTACGCTGCATATTGGATACCAAACTGCGCGGGTTTGGTATACCTGCCTATGGCCCAAAAAACTGCGGGCGACGGCAGAAATATACGCGCGTAACTTCTAGCTTACGCCGTATATAGGATACCAAATCCGCGCAATTCTTGGCGTTGCCGGCTTTTGCGGGCGACGATTTTTATCGGATCGACCCCCATAAGCGGTAATGCCCTCTGGCTAGTTTTCTCTCGCCTGTAGTAGATTTCAGCGGGATTGCCTCAGACGCCAACCAGCAGCACTAAGAGACCCACTTATTATCACGTACGGCAGATACCAATATAAAACTCAAAAGAGTAGCAGTCCTAAAAACTTTTTAGGTAGGAGTTAGTTACCCTACGCGTTTCCTCTGCTCACGGGCAGACTTCTTCAGGGGTATAGGAAAAATGTAAGCTCATATTGAATAGCCTAAGTATACACAGTCAGCAGAAGAGATTACACTCTCAGTGGGATGCAGGATAGTTAAGTAATAAAATGATCATTTTCCATTGTTCTCTCTATGTATTGAGCTTTGGTGTTCCAGCAAAACAAAAGATAAGGAAGCAAGTCTGTTTACACAAACTTAGAACATAATGAGATCTGATATCACCTTTAAGTTCAACCCATTGTAATAGGTTGTGGTTTCAAAGCACAAAATCAGCTACTTCATATACACAAATAAGCATGAAAATGGAGTTTCTCAAATATGTTACACTCTGCAGTTGGTATAACAAGTCATTTAAAATACATTAATGGAAAAACAAATTTACAGTGTACTGTCCCTTTAAGTGTTTGGATGTGCGCCAACCCTCTTTGTTGTTTTGTAATATGAATACCTATATACATAATATTTATAGATGATTATATATAGGTATAGATATATACAGATATACATATATGTATATAGTAATATGTTTAAAAATACTTAGAATATATTCTGCTATGTGCAGAACATCGAAATGTGAAATATTTACAGTAAATACACAGTATCACACTTTTAAATATGAATATTGCATAAATTTAATTTTGTTTTCATATAACTGCCTGCAAAGGGCTCCAATGCATGTGTTTATATGTGTAGATATGTCTGTAAATACATATACACACACATATATACTGTGCATATATATAGTATATATATATATATATATATATATATATATATACACACAATATATCTATCTATCTATCTGTATATATATATATATATATATATATATATATATATATATACAGTATATATATATATATATATATATATATATATACACATATACATATTTAAACATGTATTTGTATTTATCTCTATGCTAAAGTCCTTTGCCTACCTTCTTTGTTTCTAACATCTGAGACCTCATATCTTTGAGACCTTATAACTTTTTGTGTAATCATTTTTTTTTTATTTTTTTTATTACACAATGTTGTTATTAGTGTAACTGTACTTTTAAGTTTATTCTTGATGTGTTTTGTGACACTTTTTTGTTTAGCGAAACAGTTAGCCAGAGCTCTGAGATCACGCTATCCTGACGCACATTAAATTCAATCGCACTCAAGCGATCGTGTTTACTTTCAATGTATAATACAAGCACTGCATCCGATGAACGCAAACACCCACGATGAACCCAATATTGCTCATGTGTAACTGTTAACATGTCACTTGTAATCAACCCAAAAATTTGAATTATGCTTAAATTAAAAAAATCTTTTTCATTACACTTTTAATATGCATTTTGCCTGCTTTTACTGTAATTTTGTTTTGAAAACAGTGATGTTGCCACTACTGTGGAATACAGAACCTTGACAATCCTACATACTGCACAACGATTGGTTTATATGTGAAGGAATTTGTTTATATCCCTTCCTAATGGGTCACTAAAAAGTAAGATAAACAATGTTCAAGAGGCTTTTTAAGGGGTGTGTCCCTGGCCTGCAAAACAATGCACAATACAATTCTAAATGTTTTTAATACATTAATATTATCTGCAGATCTTTTACAATGCAGTGAATCTTTTCTGGTGCATAAATAAAAAATTACTTAAACTCCCTATATTTTAACAATGATTTCAATTTTGCACAAAATTGATGTAGCCTAACCATTATTAATATGCTTAACAAAAAATGTAATTGTAATTCTGACTATATATGTCACAGCTGTGGAAGTTAAGGTCATATTTAAATCAAAATCATTGATTAGGTTTAAAAATAAATACATCTATGGAGAAGATCACTTGCAAATATGTCTTGAGAAAACATATTTTACATTTGTTTAAAATAGACATACAAGCAAGCTTCTCGTACTACAATACACAAAAGCTATACAAATCTACTTACTTTTTATAAGCTAACAAATATAATGCAAAAGTAATATTTTACGTGGGTGCTAACGATCGGCTAGATTGCAAGTTTTGCGTTATGAGCGGCGCAGTGCTAACTTGCAAGTTATTTTCGCCGCTCACTTACCTACAGCGCTGGTATCACAGGTTTTCATAAACCAGGCGTTAGCAGGCAAGAAGTGAGCATAGAGCAAAATTGAGCTCCATACCGCACTCCAATACCAGCGCTGCGGTGAGACATCAATGGGGAGAGACAGCTGAAAAAAAGCCTAACACCTGCAACAAAGGAGCGTAAAGCAGCGTAATGCAGCCCCATTGATTCTTATGGGAAACTAAATTTATGTTTACACCTAACGCCCTCACATAAACCCAGAGTCTAAACACCCCTAATCTGCTGCCCCCGACATCACCGCCACCTACATTACACTTATTAACCCCTAATCTGCCACCCCCGCCACCGCTGCCACTTACATTACAGTTATTAACCCCTAATATGCCGCCCCAATGTCGCCGCCACCTCCCTACACTTATTAACTCCCAATCTGCCGCCCCAATGTCGCCGCCACCTACCTACACTTATTAACCCCTAATCTGCCTCCCCCAATCTCGCCGCCACTATACTAAAGTTATTAACCCCTAACCCTAACACCTCCTAACTTTAATGTAATTAAAATAAATCTAAATAAAACCTACTATTAATAACTAAATAATTCCTATTTGAAACTAAATACTTACCTGTGAAATAAACACTAAGAAATCTACAAAATAGCTAATAGTTATATTGTAGCTATCTTAGGTTTTATTTTTATTTCACGTTCAAGTTTGTATTTATTTTAACTAGGTAGAATAGTTAGTAAATAGTTATTAACTATTTACTAACTACCTATCTAAAATAAATACAAATTTACCTGTAAAATAAAACCTAACCTGTCTTACACTAACACCTAATTTAACACTACAAATAAATAAATTACATAAAATAAATACAATTAACTAAATTACAAAACAAACACTAAATTACACAAAATAAAAAAAAATTATCAGATATTTAAACTAATTACACCTAATCTAATAGCCCTATCAAAATAAAAAAGCCCCCCCCCCCCCCCCCCCAAATAAAGGGCCTTTTGCGGGGCATTGCCCCAAAGAAATCAGCTCTTTTACCTGTAAAACAAATTACAAACAACTCCCCAACAGTAAAACCCACCACCCACACAACCAACCTCCCAAATAAAAACCTAACTAAAAAAACCTAAGCTCCCCATTGCCCTGAAAAGGGCATTTGTATGGGCATTTAGCTCTTTTTCCGCCCAAACCCTAAGCTAAAAATAAAACCCACCCAATAAACCCTTAAAAAAAACTTAACACTAACCCCTGAAGATCCACCCACAATTTTTGAAGACCCGAAATACATCCTCAACGAAGCAGGGGGAAGTCTTCATCCAAGCAGCAAGAAGTCCTCAACGAAGCCAGCAGAAGTCTTCATCCAAGCGGCCGACAGCATTTTCTATCTTTATCCATCCGGCGCGGAGCTGCTCCATCTTCAAGACATCCGGCGCGGAGCATGCTCTTCAATCAACATCTTCTTGCAGAATGAAGGTTTAAATTATGTCATCCAATTCTATCAGCCAATCGGAATTAAAGGTGAAAAAATCCTATTGGCTGATGCAATCAGCCAATAGGATTGAGCTTAAATCCTATTGACTGATCCAATCAGTCAATAGGATTGAGCTCGCATTCTATTGGCTGATTGGATCAGTCAATCAGAATTCAAGGGACGCCATCTTGGATGACGTCATTTAAAGGAACCTTCATTCTGCAAGAAGACGTCGATTGAAGAGGATGCTCTGTGCAGGATATCTTGAAGATGGAGCCGCTCCACGCCGGATGGATGAAGATAGAAGATGCTGTCTGGATGAAGACTTCTGCTGGCTTGGATGAATACTTCTGCCGGCTTCGTTGAGGACTTCTTGCCGCTTGGATGAAGACTTCTCCCGGCTTCGTTGAGGATGGATGTCAGGTCTTCAAAAACTGTAAGTGGATCTTCGGGCGTTAGTGTTAGGTTTTTTAAGGGTTTAACCAGGTTTTATTTTTAGGTTAGGGTTTGGGCAGAAAAAATAGCTAAATGCCCTTTTCAGGGCAATGGGGAGCTTAGGTTTTTTTAGTTAGGTTTTTATTTGGGGGGTTGGTTGTGTGGGTGGTGTGTTTTACTGTTGGGGGGTTGTTTGTATTTTTTTTTACAGGTAAAAGAGCTGATTTCTTTGAGGAAATGCCCAGCAAAAGGCCCTTTGAAGGGCTATTGGTAGTTTTGTTTAGAAAAAAGGAAACGGTCCCAAAAAGGTAAGCTAAAAACAAATACTTTATTGTTCCATTAAAACAGGCGTAGAATATAGAAAAACATTTTAAAAATGTGATGGAAAAGGGTCTAACGCGTTTCGGCTAGCTGTTGCCGTATTCATAGACCATATCCTATGACCACAAACTTAGTTGTTATATAGATCTATAGTTAATTAGTTAATTAATTCTACCTGCTAGACTTAACTCCTTACACGCTAACTGCTTGAATATGGATAAGGCCAAATTATGAAGAGGTTATATCAGACAGCTATCATACATATTAGGACTTATTTATAAATTAACATTAAATAATTCAGGAACAAAAACAACTTTTAAATTTATATGTTCATAACTAAACTGAAAAAATATAATCCTGTGTTCAAAACATAACACGAATATTCCTATATATAGGTAATTAAACAAACAAATTGTTTCACATATGTATACAGAGCTTTGGGATAAAGAGACCTAAAAATCAGTACAGAATATATCATCACTAATAAGTTCAGTATATATTTAAAGAATCAAGGCATTAAGTATATATAGACAGTTTGTCAAATATTTATGAAACTTATCTTGAAACATTCTATCAAAAATATATACAATTAAACAACAACATAAATTGTCTGAATATCTGGATATGATTCTAATGACTTGTCTACAATCAACTATTACTCCCAAAAATTTACAAGGTCATATTCAGAATTATACCCCATGGGGACCTGTGTCTTCAATTTAAATATCCAATAGACCTCTTGTCTACCTAGAATTTGTGATCTATCTCCTCCTCGACTTGGGGTTTTAACAGCTTCAATGATGTTCCAGCTGAAAGATTTAACAGATTGATTATGCTCAAAAATAAAGTGTCTGCTCAATTCTGAGCAGGGTACCTTATTTCTTATATCTCCTAGATGTTCTCTAATGCGTGTTCTCACATCACGCGTCGTGAGACCCACGTATTGACCCTTACAAAGTGTACATTCAGCTAAGTAAATCACATAACAAGAACTGCAATTGACACATCCCTGTACATTAAAGCTTTCTCCTGTCACATGTGATGTAAAGGTACTTGTCACATTGTGGTACTCACATGCTTTACAGCGACTACTGCCGCATTTAAAGCTGCCACTGTGTTTTAACCATGAGCTATCATCTCTATTCCTTTTAGTTTTAAGCATGCTGGGCGATAGCACATTAGCCAATGTGCTATTCTTAGAATAAACAAATTTACAGCCATCACTTATAATATCCTTCAATATATCGTCTCCATATAGAATGGGAAGATATTTTTTTATAATACCACAAATGTCATTATATTGATTAGAATATTTAGTGATAAATATAGGTCTTGTGTCCACTTTCTGAACTTTTTTATTTTGTAGTAGATCTTTTCTCTTATAGTTATCAACCTCTTTTTTGATTCTCAAAACTTCCGTTTTCTGATAACCTCTTTCTGTCAGACGCTCAACTAAATGTTCACTTTCCCTTGCATAGTCTGTTTCCTTAGAGCAATTTCTTCTTACTCGCATCATCTGACCTTTTATGATGCCTTTAAATACATGTCTGGGATGACTACTGGTGGCATATAATAGGGCATTACCAGCAATGGGTTTTCGATATAAGGTAGTGTTTACACAGCTATGGACAATTTCTCCCTTTAATACAATATCCAGAAAGTTGATTTCCTCTCTATTCCACTCTTTGGTGAATTTTAAACCCATATGGTTAGTGTTAAGATAGTTCACAAACATATCTGCCTCAATCTCATCACCTTCCCATATCAATATAAGGTCATCAATGAACCTTTTATATTGAATTATATGCCTGCTAAAAGGGTTGTTGTCACTATAGATATATGTTTCCTCAAGCCATCCCATTACCAGGTTCGCATATGAGGGTGCAAAACGTGCCCCCATAGCCGTCCCTTGTTGTTGCACAAAGTAATCATTTTCAAAAAGAAAACTATTGTGCTGAAGCAAAAATTCTATTACCTTCAGCACATATAGTTTAAAATCATCATTCATTTTGGTGTCTCTATCCAAATAATATTGTACAGCTTGCAGGCCTATAGTGTGTGGAATGGATGAATATAATGAAATGGCATCTATAGTCAACCAACTATATTTTTCATACCACTCATGCTCTCCAAAGATATTTAGGACATGAGTGGTGTCTCTTGTATAGCTGCTCAATCCAAGAACATAAGGCTGTAGTATATCATCTACCCATTCTGATAGATGTTCCAATAAGGAACCATTGCCGGACACAATCGGTCTTCCCTTTATATCGTTTAATCCTTTATGTGTCTTGGGTAGGTGATAGAACACAGCCGTTCTTGGATGCTCAACATACAAATAATCAAAAGTAGACTTGTCAATGAAGCCATATCTCCTGCCTTCATTGAGAAGTTTAAGCAGTTGTCTTTGAAAATCAAAACGTGGACTAAAGGAGACCTTCTTATAGACATTAGTGTCTTCCAATTGCCTCTTAGCTTCTCCTATATACCACGCTTTGTCACAGACAACAACACTACTGCCTTTATCAGCTCTCTTAATAACAATGTTCTCATTTTGTTCAAGGGCTCTTAGTGCATCTCTTTCCCTTTTAGTGAGGTTGTTAGTAGTGTGTGTCTTAAATTCATTTAACATGGTCAAATCCTCAACCACTCTTTTCTGAAACAACTCCAGTTGCTTACCCCTAGATTGTAGGGGATAAAAGCTAGACTTACATTTATAACCAACATTTTTATTTTTATTTAATGAATTCTCATCTTCTGTGAGACTTTCTCCTTCCATTAACAATTGTTCTAGATCTTTATATGCACAAACATCTTGAAAACTCATGCTACTGGCTGCATTGCTAGCCATAGTATTAACATGGGTTCCAACAGTCTCTCTATTTTCTTTCTCTTTGTAAAAATGTTTTTTTAGGGTTAGTGACCTTACAAATTTGTTTATATCCAAAACTGTCTGAAAGAGACCGAAATCTTTTGATGGACAGAAACTGAGCCCATAACTTAAAACTCTTTCTTCGGTCTCACTTAGACAGTACTTGGATATATTTATCACTGTGTTTAAACATATTTGCGATTGTGTTTGTTTTCCCTCAAAGTGTATCTTTCTTGTTTCTTCTCTATTTTTCTTTGATCTTTTAGAATCGTTTGCCGACCCCCTCCTTTTATGGTCTTGGGGTCCCCTTGAAAATCCACTACCTGCTTTTTATCTTTTGGTCTGGTACTAAGTTCTTTTGAATTTGATTGCACATTCTCTACATTAGTGCTAGCAATTTGTGTTTCTATATTGGTTAATGCTTCCTGTTCTCCAGCATCAAAATCTTCTGATCTGGTTTCCCAGTCAGAGGCTGAGCTACCATCTGAGATAGAGAAATCAGTGCCTGAAGCAGAACCTTCCTCATCTGTGTATTCTTGTCTATCCATGGCAAAACTAACCTTCTTTCTATTTCGCCTATTTCTCTTATGATTATTAACCAATATAGAAACACAAATTGCTAGCACTAATGTAGAGAATGTGCAATCAAATTCAAAAGAACTTAGTACCAGACCAAAAGATAAAAAGCAGGTAGTGGATTTTCAAGGGGACCCCAAGACCATAAAAGGAGGGGGTCGGCAAACGATTCTAAAAGATCAAAGAAAAATAGAGAAGAAACAAGAAAGATACACTTTGAGGGAAAACAAACACAATCGCAAATATGTTTAAACACAGTGATAAATATATCCAAGTACTGTCTAAGTGAGACCGAAGAAAGAGTTTTAAGTTATGGGCTCAGTTTCTGTCCATCAAAAGATTTCGGTCTCTTTCAGACAGTTTTGGATATAAACAAATTTGTAAGGTCACTAACCCTAAAAAAACATTTTTACAAAGAGAAAGAAAATAGAGAGACTGTTGGAACCCATGTTAATACTATGGCTAGCAATGCAGCCAGTAGCATGAGTTTTCAAGATGTTTGTGCATATAAAGATCTAGAACAATTGTTAATGGAAGGAGAAAGTCTCACAGAAGATGAGAATTCATTAAATAAAAATAAAAATGTTGGTTATAAATGTAAGTCTAGCTTTTATCCCCTACAATCTAGGGGTAAGCAACTGGAGTTGTTTCAGAAAAGAGTGGTTGAGGATTTGACCATGTTAAATGAATTTAAGACACACACTACTAACAACCTCACTAAAAGGGAAAGAGATGCACTAAGAGCCCTTGAACAAAATGAGAACATTGTTATTAAGAGAGCTGATAAAGGCAGTAGTGTTGTTGTCTGTGACAAAGCGTGGTATATAGGAGAAGCTAAGAGGCAATTGGAAGACACTAATGTCTATAAGAAGGTCTCCTTTAGTCCACGTTTTGATTTTCAAAGACAACTGCTTAAACTTCTCAATGAAGGCAGGAGATATGGCTTCATTGACAAGTCTACTTTTGATTATTTGTATGTTGAGCATCCAAGAACGGCTGTGTTCTATCACCTACCCAAGACACATAAAGGATTAAACGATATAAAGGGAAGACCGATTGTGTCCGGCAATGGTTCCTTATTGGAACATCTATCAGAATGGGTAGATGATATACTACAGCCTTATGTTCTTGGATTGAGCAGCTATACAAGAGACACCACTCATGTCCTAAATATCTTTGGAGAGCATGAGTGGTATGAAAAATATAGTTGGTTGACTATAGATGCCATTTCATTATATTCATCCATTCCACACACTATAGGCCTGCAAGCTGTACAATATTATTTGGATAGAGACACCAAAATGAATGATGATTTTAAACTATATGTGCTGAAGGTAATAGAATTTTTGCTTCAGCACAATAGTTTTCTTTTTGAAAATGATTACTTTGTGCAACAACAAGGGACGGCTATGGGGGCACGCTTTGCACCCTCATATGCGAACCTGGTAATGGGATGGCTTGAGGAAACATATATCTATAGTGACAACAACCCTTTTAGCAGGCATATAATCCAATATAAAAGGTTCATTGATGACCTTATATTGATATGGGAAGGTGATGAGATTGAGGCAGATAGGTTTGTGAACTATCTTAACACTAACCATATGGGTTTAAAATTCACCAAAGAATGGAATAGAGAGGAAATCAACTTTCTGGATATTGTGTTAAAGGGAGAAATTGTCCATAGCTGTGTAAACACTACCTTATATCGAAAACCCATTGCTGGAAATGCCCTATTATATGCCACCAGTAGTCATCCCAGACATGTATTTAAAGGCATCATAAAAGGTCAGATGATGCGAGTAAGAAGAAATTGCTCTAAGGAAACAGACTATGCAAGGGAAAGTGAACATCTAGTTGAGCGTCTGACAGAAAGAGGTTATCAGAAAACGGAAGTTTTGAGAATCAAAAAAGAAGTTGATAACTATAAGAGAAAAGATTTACTACAAAATAAAAAAGTTCAGAAAGTGGACACAAGACCTATATTTATCACTAAATATTCTAATCAATATAATGACATTTGTGGTATTATAAAAAAATATCTTCCCATTCTATATGGAGACGATATATTGAAGGATATTATAAGTGATGGCTGTAAATTTGTTTATTCTAAGAATAGCACATTGGCTAATGTGCTATCGCCCAGCATGCTTAAAACTAAAAGGAATAGAGATGATAGCTCATGGTTAAAACACAGTGGCAGCTTTAAATGCGGCAGTAGTCGCTGTAAAGCATGTGAGTACCACAATGTGACAAGTACCTTTACATCACATGTGACAGGAGAAAGCTTTAATGTACAGGGATGTGTCAATTGCAGTTCTTGTTATGTGATTTACTTAGCTGAATGTACACTTTGTAAGGGTCAATACGTGGGTCTCACGACGCGTGATGTGAGAACACGCATTAGACAACGGGAACCTGTGGATGACAGATGGAAGAGGCGCCTCATGGGACAAGTATCGTTTGAGGCAGCAAAGGGACACACATAAGCAGCGGACCCCCCACACAGAGTGTTACTCACAAGAGCGGCGGTACAAACGTGTACCCAGACAGGCAGGACGGAACCAAAAGTCGCCCGTCAGACAGGCGTAAGCTCGGTACGCTAGGCAAACGTCACTCAGCAAGCAGCGTCAGAGTAAACCCAGCAGGGGAACCAATAGAGTCGAAGGGTCTTGAGGGAACGTTTTCAGTATGTCTGTGTCAACGCGTTTCAGCCTATATTAAGGCCTTTCTCAAGACTAGGTAGTCTTGAGAAAGGCCTTAATATAGGCTGAAACGCGTTGACACAGACATACTGAAAACGTTCCCTCAAGACCCTTCGACTCTATTGGTTCCCCTGCTGGGTTTACTCTGACGCTGCTTGCTGAGTGACGTTTGCCTAGCGTACCGAGCTTACGCCTGTCTGACGGGCGACTTTTGGTTCCGTCCTGCCTGTCTGGGTACACGTTTGTACCGCCGCTCTTGTGAGTAACACTCTGTGTGGGGGGTCCGCTGCTTATGTGTGTCCCTTTGCTGCCTCAAACGATACTTGTCCCATGAGGCGCCTCTTCCATCTGTCATCCACAGGTTCCCGTTGTCCACTCACCATTTCTGAGAGAGCTGCCTGGATTGCTGTTTGCCGAATCCGCCATCTGCCACATGCTGTGATCATTTGCGCACTTCTATAGAGACTCTGTGTGCTATCTCGGTTCTCTTTAATCTAGCGAGAACACGCATTAGAGAACATCTAGGAGATATAAGAAATAAGGTACCCTGCTCAGAATTGAGCAGACACTTTATTTTTGAGCATAATCAATCTGTTAAATCTTTCAGCTGGAACATCATTGAAGCTGTTAAAACCCCAAGTCGAGGAGGAGATAGATCACAAATTCTAGGTAGACAAGAGGTCTATTGGATATTTAAATTGAAGACACAGGTCCCCATGGGGTATAATTCTGAATATGACCTTGTAAATTTTTGGGAGTAATAGTTGATTGTAGACAAGTCATTAGAATCATATCCAGATATTCAGACAATTTATGTTGTTGTTTAATTGTATATATTTTTGATAGAATGTTTCAAGATAAGTTTCATAAATATTTGACAAATTGTCTATATATTTATTACATGTAGTTAATTTGAACTTAATGCCTTGATTCTTTAAATATATACTGAATTTATTAGTGATGATATATTTTGTACTGATTTTTAGGTCTCTTTATCCCTAAGCTCTGTATACATATGTGAAACAATTTGTTTGTTTAATTACCTACATATAGGAATATTCTTGTTATGTTTTGAACACAGGATTATATTTTTTCAGTTTAGTTATGAACATACAAATTTAAAAGTTGTTTTTGTTCCTGAATTATTTAATGTTAATTTATAAATAAGTCCTAATATGTATGATAGCTGTCTGATATAACCTCTTCATAATTTGGCCTTATCCATATTCAAGCAGTTAGCGTGTAAGGAGTTAAGTCTAGCAGGTAGAATTAATTAACTAATTAACTATAGATCTATATAACAACTAAGTTTGTGGTCATAGGATATGGTCTATGAATACGGCAACAGCTAGCCGAAACGCGTTAGACCCTTTTCCATCACATTTTTAAAATGTTTTTCTATATTCTACGCCTGTTTTAATGGAACAATAAAGTATTTGTTTTTAGCTTACCTTTTTGGGACCGTTTCCTTTTTTCTATTTCTGCAATTTTTAAGGGTTATGAGGAGCCCTTATTCTTAGGTCCTGGTAAGCTGGTTTGAGCATTTGCCATCATACCCACCAATACAGCCAGAGGATAACGAAACGGTTACGGAGACCGGAGACCGGTGACCTGACGTCACTTCCGGAAGTAAGCCCTGCACCCGCGTTTGGGATTACCGGTGAAAGGATTGAGGTTGACGGTCGCACTTACTCTGTGGTCGCCACCTCTGCCAGACCGAATGTAAGCCGCCCCAGGAGAATATACAGCAGCGCATCACAGATTCAAGGTAACGCTGAAAACTGAATATAAGGGGTTGTTCGTTTGCGGTGTGGCAGGTGAAGAGGGAAGTTCTGTCTGAAAGTTTGTCCATTCAGGATCGGACTAAGATATCGGTCTCTATTGGCTATTTGGAGTATCTGTATGCTGTGAGTTTTTTCGCTTTGCTGCTAGTGTGATCCTCCCTGTTTACTTTTTGTAGTTTTGTTTAGGTTAGGGTTTTTTTATTTTGGGGGGGCTATTCGATTAGGTGTAATTAGTTTAAATATCTGATAATTTATTTTTTATTTTGCGTAATTTAGTGTTTTGTTTTTTTTTGTAATTTAGTTAATTGTATTTAATTAATGTAATTTATTTAATTGTAGTGTAAGGTTAGGTGTTAGTTTAAGACAGGTTAGGTTTTATTTTACAGGTAAATTTGTATTTATTTTAGCTAGGTAGTAAGTAAATAGTTAATAACTATTTACTAACTATTCTACCTAGTTAAAATAAATACAAACTTGCCTGTGAAATAAAAATAAAACCTAAGCTAGCTGCAATGTAACTATTAGTTCTATTGTAGCTAGCTTAGGGTTTATTTTATAGATAAGTATTTAGTTTTAAATAGGAATTATTTAGTTAATGATAGGAATTTTTAATTATATTTATTTTAATTATATTAAAGTTAGTGGGTGTTAGGGTTAGACTTAGGGTTAGGTTTAGGGGTTAATAACTTTAGTATAGTGGCGGCGACGTTTTTGGCGACAGATTAGGGGTTAATAACTGTAATGTAAGTGGGGCGGCAAATTAGGGGTTAATAAGTGTAGGTAGGTGGTGGCGATGACGGGGGTGGAAAATTAGGGGTTAATAACTGTAATGTAGCAGATTAGGAGTTAATAATATTTAACTAGTGTTTACGATACTGGAGGGTGGCGGTTTAGGGGTTAATATGTTTATTCTAGTGGCGGCGATGTCCGGAGCGGCAGATTAGGGGTTAATAATTTTATTTTAGTGTTTGAGATGCGGGAGGGTCTTGGTTTAGGGGTTAATAGGTAGTTTATGTTAGTCTACTTTTTAGCACTTTAGTTATGAGTTTTATGGCTTTGTAGCGTAAAACCCATAACCTTTCAGTTTACTGTATGGATCTTGACGGTATTGGCTGTACCGCTCACTTTTTGGCCTCCCAGGCAGACTTGTAATAGGAAGACCCATTGAAAAAGGACTTTTTGAAAGCTGCGGTAGTTATGTTGCGTTACGGCCAAAAAAGTGTGCGGTGCAGAAATACCTGCAAGACTCGTAATACCAGCGGTAGTGAAAAAGAGCCTTAACACTGCTTTTTCACTCATACCGCAAAACTCATAATCTAGCCGAGTGTTTGTTTACTTTGAGGAATGTTATTTGATTTTGTTTTCTATGGTTGCTCAATTATTACTCAATAGTATCTCTGAAGCAGGTGCCAGGATTTCAGACCACACAAATTGCCAACTTAATGATAATCCATTTATCAAAATCCTTTTCTAAATCAGCCAGTTGACATAGACAATTCCTATACCTTGCATGGGGACAAATCTAAATCATATAATATAAAAGGCCAAGTGTGTTTGTCCGAAGCTGCCATGTGCAGTAGAGACAGCACGAGGACAAACACACCTGGCCTTTGAGTCCTTCTCCCTAGCTGATCTGCGGCAGAAGTGGGCATGGCCAGGCATGAGTGGGGGCTTGACCGGTGTGAAGGGGGCATAGCCAGGCAAGAATGGCTGTGAATGGGGCGTGGTCGGGCATGGTCATGAGATAGAGAGGGGAGAGAGATAGAGAGGGGGGAGAGATAGAGAGAGAGAGGAGGGGAGAGAGAGAGGAGGGGGGGAGCAGAGGGGGAGAGAGAGAGAGGAGGGGAGAGAGAGGAGAGGGGGGGGAGAGAGGAGGGGGGAGAGAGAGGAGAGGGGGTGTGAGGGAGGAGAGGGGGGAGAGAGAGGAGAGGGGGGAGAGAGAGGAGAGGGGGAGAGAGAGAGGAGAGGGGGGAGAGAGAGGAGAGGGGAGGGAGAGAGAGAGGGGGAGAGAGAGAGAGGAGGGGGGGGAGAGAGAGGAGAGGGGGTGTGAGGGAGGAGAGGGGGGAGAGAGAGAGGAAAGGGGGGAGAGAGAGGAGGGGAGAGAGAGGAGAGGGGGGGTGAGGGAGGAGAGGGGAGGAGAGGGGGGGAGAGAGAGAGGAGAGGGGGGGAGAGCAGAGGGGGAGAGAGAGAGAGGAGGGGAGAGAGAGAGGAGAGGGGGGGAGAGAGGAGGGGGGGGGAGAGAGGAGAGGGGGTGTGAGGGAGGAGAGGTGGGAGAGAGAGGAGAGGGGGAGAGAGAGAGGAGAGGGGGGAGAGAGAGGAGAGGGGAGAGGGGGAGAGAGAGAGGAGGGGGGGAGAGAGAGGAGAGGGGGTGTGAGGGAGGAGAGGGGGGAGAGAGAGGAGAGGGGAGGGAGAGAGAGAGGGGGAGAGAGAGAGGAGGGGGGGAGAGAGAGGAGAGGGGGTGTGAGGGAGGAGAGGGGAGAGAGAGAGGAGAGGGGGGGAGAGAGAGAGAGAGAGAGAGGAGGGGAGAGAGAGAGGAGAGGGGTGGAGAGAGAGGAGGGGGGAGAGAGAGGAGGGGGGGAGAGAGAGGAGAGGGGGTGTGAGGGAGGAGAGGAAGGAGAGAGAGGAGAGGGGGAGAGAGAGAGGAGAGGGGGGAGAGAGAGGAGAGGGGAGGGAGAGAGGAGAGGGGAGGGAGAGAGAGAGGGGCAGAGAGAGAGCGGGGAGGGAGATACTCAATAGCTGATCTGCGGCAGAAGTGGGCATGGCCAGGCATGAGCGGGGGCTTGACCGGTGTGAAGGGGGCATAGCCAGGCAAGAATGGCTGTGAAGGGGGCGTGGTCGGGCACGGTCACGAGATAGAGAGGGGAGAGAGATAGAGAGGGGAGAGAAATAGAGATGGGGGAGAGAGAGGAGAGGGGGAGAGAGAGGAGAGGGGGGAGAGAGGAGGGGGGGAGAGAGAGGAGGGGGGGAGAGAGAGGAGAGGGGGGTGTGAGGGAGGAGAGGGGGGAGAGAGAGGAGAGGGGGAGAGAGAGAGGAGAGGGGGGAGAGAGAGGAGAGGGGAGGGAGAGAGAGAGGGGGAGAGAGAGAGGAGGGGGGGAGAGAGAGGAGAGGGGGAGAGAGAGAGGAGAGGGGGGAGAGAGAGAGTAGGGGAGAGAGAGAGGAGAGGGGGGAAAGAGAGGAGAGGGGGGAGAGAGAGGAGAGGGGGAGAGAGAGAGTAGAGGGGGGAGAGAGAGGAGAGGGGGAGAGAGAGAGGAGAGGGGGGAGAGAGAGAGAGGAGGTGGGGAGAGAGAGAGGAGAGGGGGAGAGAGAGAGGAGGGGGGGAGAGGAGAGGGGGTGTGAGGGAGGAGAGGGGGGAGAGAGAGGAGAGGGGGAGAGAGAGAGGAGAGGGGAGGGAGAGAGAGAGAGGGGGGGAGAGAGAGGGGAGGGAGAGAGAGAGGGGAGGGAGAGAGAGAGGGGAGGGAGAGAGAGAGGGGGGAGAGAGAGAGGGGGGAGAGAGAGCTCAAAAGAGAGGGGGAGAGAGAGTGCAAAAGAGATGGGGGAGAGAGAGCTCAAAAGAGAGGTGGAGAGAGAGCGCAAAGAAGATGGGGTAGAGAGAGAGAGCAAAAGAGAGGGGGGAGAGAGCGCGAAGAGAGGGGGGAGAGAGAGAGAGCAAAAGAGAGGGGGGAGAGGAGAGAGCCAAAGAGAGGGGGAGGGAGAGAGCGCAAGGGGTGGGACCGCTGTACTTCAAAAAATGGCCCGTGTGAACGGGCTTTAGGACTAGTCAGAATTATAATCAGTAAGAGACTAATTTTTGTCTGGTTCTCAAAGTTTTTTTTTTTTTTTTTTTGGATATTCATTCATTTTTTGGACATTTCAGAAAACCTGCATTCAAATATATTTGGCAGTCATCATCAATATTAAAATAATTTTTGCTGCATCATACTTTTAGTTTGGCTGCATATCTTTTTCTTTTGTAAAGACCTCTAAAATCATTAGGAGAATCTACCTGAAAAGAATACAAAACCCCTGTTTATTATAGTTTTAATGTGTTTTTCTTTCTGCATTTACATACTCTTGAAGAAAAATAAATAAAAGAACATAAAAATATCTCAATGCCCTTTGCATGTTTTTAAAAAAAAATTGATTCAGTGGTTTCATCAATAGATTTTAATCACATTGAAATCAATAAAGAAAAGAACAAAGATCTAAACTGCTTTGTGATAATTAATTGTCAATCATCCAAAAAAAGTGAGTTAAGGGTGATTTATCTCTGTAACCTTACAGGTGGCAGAGAGATTTCAAAGTAGCAGTTGTTTGATTGCTGCTTTGAAACTTGTGGTAAGCAGCCTCTCATGAGCGAGCCTGCACTGAAAGGCTTGAGAGCAGCATCCCCAACTTATTACATGGAGCCCGTATGGCTAGTAGGGAAGGGCGAATATGGTGAAAGTGCAATTCATTTGGTAGAAGAAATTGTCCTATGGACATTTGTTTTGGAAAATTGAATGTTGATAAGGATGAAAATCCATTCAAATTCAGTATTCAAATGTTATTTTTAGTTTTCAAATCTTACTTTCATTTTCAAATGTTCATAATTAGATCTAATATCCACATTCAAAATTTCAATTGTAACATTCTATTTAAAAAATACTAAAGTTCAAAGGTTCATCTGGTAGTGAATTTAGTAAATTAATACATAATAGATACAAATATATAGATTACAATTTTTCTATTTCAAATATTGCATAATTTGAATATTACATTTAAAGAGAGCATTAGAAATAATATTACAAATAAATCAATTCAATTTTTTTGAATTTGAATATTGCATAATTTTATTCAAATGATGCAATATTCAAATTAGAAAATAGTTAATTGAAAATTACTTTTAAAGATAGCATTATATATATTATTACATCAATATAATGTTGGAATGATGTACAAACATTCAAAATTTGATACAAACAAACAAATGTGTTAAAATTTGTGTTATTTTTTGAATGCTGCAAAACAATCGCCCATTCCTAATTGCTAGATTATGTCTAGAGCACAATCAATAGCGCAGGAAGCATTATCTTTTGCACAGCCTTGCACAAAGAATAACGCACAATCTAGTATCGCAAGTGAAGGACTTATTATTTTAATCAATATTTCAATGTGGCTAATACTTTTTAGGGCAAGTTATAATTGTAATGGATTGCGCATGGTGTGCATTACAAATGTATTATTTATGGTGAGTTAATTATTGCACTGGAGCACAATCCAAAATTCTGCTTTAGCGCATTTTTACACATGAGTAAACCATGATTATTTATAGTATAGCACAGACCTACATGAAGAACTCCACTTGTTTTGCACCTTTGGCTTAGCTTCCCCTAAGCTTATAGTACCATCTGTTTTGCACTCGAGCCAACAAGAATCTTACTGTGCAACCCCGTTCCTATTATATGAGGTGTTTAGTGCACCGCACACGTTAAACTATCGCTAAAAAGATAAAAAATTTACTTTGGACTTAACGGACAATAGTGCTAATATGTTTAAGCTCCACCATTATTTTTTTACTATTTGATTATTGTCTTTGCTTGAAAATTAGCTGATACCGTTCATTACAAAATTAAAATTTGATTTATACAATTGACTGTGAAGTGATGCACTAAACTCTCCCAACTAGCCAATCTGTTTGTACTATCTCCTTCCTAGATAGTTCTGTATAGTGTATAGATAAAGTTAGGGTTAGATGGCGCTAAAAAAGCAATTGGGTAACTAAAATAATTAATGGGATTGATTTTGTAATAGCTGCAAATATTCTTCTACAAATAACCTCTCTTTACTGATTGGATAGAATGAATTTCCACTCTTTTGGTGATGTCAATTAACAATGAACAGTTTATTGGATACCAATTTTCCACATGTCTTCAAAAGTAAAATACAATGAAATTACCATTCAACATACATCCATACTGATATTAGTATAAAATAAATTATTTAAAATACCAAGCAAAATGTGACCAATCAATTACTTCTAAAACATTTTTTGTATATTATTAGAAATATACCAATTCTATGTATTTATAACCTTGATATCTGTAAATAGTTGTAACAGCAGTGATTGATATACAGCGGTATGTTCAGGATCGTAATGTGTATTCTGATTACCAATGCTTATTATTAGCCTGCAGGCTATTCAGTTCATATATATAAAGACAGTTATTTCTTTGTTTCTTATATCTTTGAAGAAACTTTCTTCATAAGTTTAATCCTGGTGTTATCTATGAACTTCACTTCAAGTACGATCTCCCAGAGTTAATGATTATTTCCAGTTATATAACTTGAAAAGGTGGTGATTCATATGAAACCCGGGAGACGCTCCCTTAAGTTCAGTGTGCTTTAGCCGTAATGGCAGGATAGTCTCTCACCTCTTTTATGACGTCTACAGGGAGCTCCAAACTTGTATGTATTCTCACCTGCTTTCGGCTTTTGTACCCGGCTGATTCACTCCAGCTGAGACACGCTGTGCACTGCGCGTCTTTGCCCACCGGTCTTTAGATGTGGTCCTTCACTTGCGCAAGACTTTGTTTCCACAAAAGCACTTCTATCGGGGGGGGGGGGGGGTGGTAGTGGTAGTTGCTCTGCTCTTAAGTACAGTGTACGCAGAGAAGTCTCCTTTCCCGATTCCTTCCATTATACACCGCTCACAACAGTATACAGTCCTTCTACGCATTTCACCCTTCAAATCAGGGCTTTTTCAAGATGCTGTATACCTCTGTTCGCTCTTCTTAAATACTCTGAAAACACCTGTAATTTCTTTGGACTGAGTTCACTTCCTCCTACAACCTGGAAATAAGACGCTGTTTGCTTGGTCTTATAATTCCAACGTGCTGTTACTTTTACATATACATAAGCGATCAGTGGTGTCTGATTATATTACCTTTAGTAATCGAGAATTTTTTTGTTGTGAAAATATATATATACAATATAAAAATACATGCTTTGTTAAACATTAAAATACAAATTCCTAAAAACTAATATAATGTTAAACATTAAAATACAAATTCCTAATAACTAATATAATTGTTAAACATTAAAATACAAATTCCTAACAAAAAAATTCTCGATTACTAAAGGTAATACAATCAGACACCACTGATCGCTTATGTATATGTAAAAGTAACAGCATGTTGGAATTTCCGCTGTATATCAATCACTGCTGTTACAACTATTTACAGATATCAAGGTTATAAATACATAGAATTGGTATATTTCTACTAATATAGAAAATGTTTTAGAAGTAATTGATTGTTCACATTTTGCTTGGTATTTTAAAGAATTTATTTTATACTAATATCAGTATGGATGTATGTTGAATGGTAATTTCATTGTATTTTATTTTTGAAGACATGTGGAAAATTGGTATCCAATAAACTGTTCATTGTTAATTGACATTACCAAAAGAGTGGAAATTCATTCTATCCAATCAGTAAAGAGAGGTTATTTGTAGAAGAATATTTGCAGCTATTACAAAATCAATCCCATTAATTATCTTAGTTACCCAATTGCTTTTTTAGCACTATTTAACCCTAACTTTATCTAAAATTAAAATTTGAGTAAAATAGCTCAGTAGTTTTTGATTTACACTAGAAAAGCTGACAATTGAAAAAATTAGAAAGCTGACCCATTTAACATAAGCAATCATATCCATGATTCTGTTTCTAGCCAGAATTAAAGCTAAGCCATTTTTTTTACTTTATCTAAGGTATTTGCAGTTACTACCTCCTTAGGCAAGATGTTCCACAATTTGATTATTCTTACTGTGAAAAAATATTCACGTTGATAAAGATTTTATTTCCTTTATTCTTAAATTGCGACCTTGTGTCAAAAACAACTGTCTTGGAATAAACAGCTCTTCCAATCACTATTTAAAGCAGTTGCATAAGTTGCATAAATTAAGGGATTTCCCTATACCCTTATACAAATAAAATCTGAAGCAGTATATGTTCTAAATATTAAGATACTGAGTATAAAAATACCAGAACAAATGCTCCGGCGCAGCAACTGCAGCATAATATATAGTATCTGGCTGAATATAAAACTTAGCTTATATATAAGAAGATTACATTTAATTAAAACATACACATATCGTACAAAAACATTAAAAAAACAGTTAAAATACAATATATCACACAATATATGTTACAATGAAAAATGAGAATTGACTTATCTGTATTAGTGATGGTTTAAGGTAGTCCACACAGATTAGTTGGTGATATAAAAAGTGGTTTTGCAAAGATACAATGATTGCTGTAAAAACAAGAAAATAAATCCTTTTACAAGAAGGAAAGGTCCAAATTTCAGAAAGTGTATTTCCTTATTTACACCAACTGTGGATGATTCATTCCTCCTGTATTTGTGTTCCCTGGCTCTGTTAGATTCCTTCCGGTGTTCGCGCACAATCTTCGGATTCACCGCTATCTGTAAGGAACTCCCTCTTGGTGGAATACACACTAGGGACGCTGGTAAGGGATAATATTTCAAGCAATGTGTTTCAGTTTTTGAAATTGCATTTTTTAAGCTCTATTCTGTAGCAGATACATAACCTATTTAAATGTAGCTCTTAAAGGGACATGATACATTATTCATTATACACTTTTACTCTATTATTGTTCTAGATGCAAAAATAGGTTATGGATGCGCTACTCCTAAATATATATACAATCCGGTAAGTTTATCCACATTATCCACATGATGGACTTTAAAAATGCCTGGGAACTATATAAATTTATACTGTTAGGTAATATCGGGCAGACTTGCTGGGCCTATGGCTTTTATCTGCCGTCAATATCTATGTTTCTATGTTATAACAACATATACTGTATATACAAACATCTTCATGTTAGTGTTTAGCGTGCCATTATTAAATTGTAATATAATCACAGTGAAATTATAGTAAAATTGCTATAAAATACAACATATTTCATAAAAATGTAATTTCAAAATTATAAATTTATATTTATTACAAGAACCCTTAATATTAGTTTTAAGTGAACATCTTATAATGAAACACTCTTTGTATTAAAAAATAGAATCTTACAATGGACCACAGATACGCTTTACAAAAAGGCATTAACAACATATCATATGTTAGATGTTTTAAAATTAGCTATCTCTGCATTATGTGTCACCCCTCATAGATCTTCACACACATTTGATCAATATGGACAAAGAATAGATCCATTAATCGCAACATAGTTAATCTACCAATTAACAACCTAACTCTAGTTCCTGATTAAGCCCCTGAGGTGTCAAAGATTTCAATTAAAAAATCAATTTCCCTTCCTTTTTTAGAATTTCCTTATGAATATTTCCTACTCTCCAGTTTATATTACATTTTTCAATTCCCAGATAACTTAAGGACCTTAGATTGACACCATTTCAGTTAAAAAAATGTTTAGGAATAGGCAACTCTTTATTTCTATCTGCTTTGTGGTGTTGTATTCTAAGTTGTATTTTCAGTCAGATACTATATATTAAGCTGCAGTGCAGGAGCATTTTTTCTAGTATTTTTATACTTAGTTTCTTAGTATCTTAATAGATACATAGATCAGCGCTGTGGAATCTGTTGGCGCTTTATAAATAATAATAATAATATATAATAATAAATAATAAACAGCTCTTTGACCAACTATGTATATAAACCTTGAATATATTTATATAAAGTAATCATATTACCTCTCAAACGCCTTTTTTCTAGAGTAAACAGACTCAATTTAGCTAACCTCTCTTAATAGTTTAATTCCCCTTATTAGTTTTATGATCCTACTTTGAACTTTTTCTAATTCTGCAATGTTCCTTTTTAAAATTGGCCCCCGGGCCTGCACTCTATACTCAAGGTGAGGTCTTACCAGGGATTTATACAGCAACAGAATTATGCTTTCTTCCCTTGCATCTATGCTTTTTTTTTAAGACATGCTAGTATCTGATTAGCCTTAGAAGCTGCTGCCTTGCATTGCACACTTATTTTTAGCTTGTAATCTATAAGCACGGCTAAATACTTTTCCTCCTCTGTTTTGCTAAATCTAGTCCCATACAATAGGTAGCCTACATTTTTTTCATCAAAATGTAGAACCTTAAATTTACCAATATTAGATATTATTTGCCATTTACCAGCCCATTCCTCCAATTTTTGTAAATCCCCTTGGAAAGCAATTACATACTGCACTGACCTAATCACCTTACACAACTTTGCATTGTCTTCAAAAATAGAGATGTTGCTATTTAGACCTTCCTCCAAGTCATTTATAAAAACATTAAAAAGAACATGGCCCAGCATCAATTCTTGGGGGACACCATTAATTGTTTTTGTCTAATCAGAGTATGATCCATTTACTACAACACTTTGCTGCCTGTCTTTAATTCAGTTATTTATCCATTAGCTAACATTTTCAGGTATTCACAGTCCTTTAATTTTGGAAAATAATCTCGCATGTGGTATTGTATCAAAAGTCTTAGCAAAATCTAAGTAAATCACATCAACTGACTCACCTTTATCTATATTTTTGCTTACCTCCTTATAAAATCTAATTCAATTTGTTTGAAATGATCTATTACTAATAAAAACATGCTGATATGAATTTATAATCTTGCTTTCCCAAATATACTCGGGAATATAATCCATTATATAGTAACATTGTAGATGAGGTTGAAAAAAGACAGAATTTCATCAACTTCAACCTAAACAAATCTTCATATACTTACAAAAAAGCTCCAGTTGATCTTAAATTAATCCCATTAAAAAAGTGACACATTTAATACAAGCAATCATATCCCCGAATTCTGTTTTCAGCCCGAAATGTATCTAAACCATTTTGAAATATATCTAAGGTATTGGCATTTATATCCTCCTCAGATAATTAGTTCTGCAATTTTATTGCTCTTATAGTGAAAAAACATTTACATTGCAGGAGATTAAATCTCCTTTCCTCCAGCCTTAAATCATGAGCTCTTGTCACAAACATTTTTTTTGGATGGCTTCTGCCATCTCTGTATTTGGGATTTGAATATATTTATTTATTTATAATCATATTCACCTTTCAAGCACCTTTTTTTTCTACAGAAACCGACCCAGTTTGGCTAGCCTTTCCTCAAAGCTTAAAATCTCCATTCCCCTTGATAGCTTTGTGGACCTTCTCTGAACTAAGTCTGCAATGTCTTTTTTTGAGATTGGTCCCCAGAACTGCACTCCATAATAAAGGTGAGGTATTACCAGGATTTGGGATTTATATAGTGACAGAATTATGCTTTCTTTCCTTGCATTAATGCTTCTTTTAATACATCCTAGTATCTTATTAGCCTTAGCATTGTGCACCCATATTTAGCTTGCTATCTATTACTACTACACAATTAATTTCCTCCTCTGTTTGGCTAAGTCTAGTCCCATTTAATTAATAGATTGCTTAATTATTTTTACTTCCAACATGTAGAACCTTGTATTGTCCAGTATTAAATCTTATTTTTCGTTTACCTGCCCATTCTTCTATTTTTTTAGATCTCCTTGTAAAGCAGGTTCATCCTGCCCTGACCTAATGATCTTACACAACTTTGTATCATCTACAAAAATAGAGATGTTGCTAGTTAATCCTTGCTCTAAGTAATTAATAAAAAATATTGGAGGTGGGGCTAACTAGGGAAGTGTATGGATGCACAGTTATCGAGCTCCTGCCTAGCAATATATATAAAAGTGCTTTTATAATGATTATTGACCTTTAAAATCTCAACTTTATGTTACTTATTGTGGGCATTCTACCCTCACTGAGGCTGACAGCTTGTGAAGGGGCTTAATTCCGACAGAATCCTGATACCGGTCCTTACAGAACCCTACTATCCTACAAAATGTAAATATAAAGTTATATTATTGATCTAATTCAGGAAATAAGATCTTCCTTTGGTACTGCTCAAAGAAACCTAAAGGATCATACTAAGGGGCCTGAGAGGAACAACTGGATATGTTCAGATACTATGGTTCAACTATCTGAAATGTCTAGACAACCGGGGGAGAAAAATCGATTAAGCTAACTTGAGGCTGTGCAATCATAACCTGGCTCCCCTGTTGATGACCCTACCCAGACAGCAAATGTGATATGTTCAGAATGGTCCCAACCATTGCTTGACCACAACTTTGCACCCAGCAATAGCAAACTACCTACTGGAAAATTTCAAAGGCTCTGGAGCTTATACCAACCTAGCCAGCAATTTCAAACTACCCACCAAATTGTTTAAAGACTCTGGAGTTAATATTAGACATAATCACTGCCTAGAGAGTCTTCTTAAGTGCCTACTGTATTGTTTACACAACATGGACTCCCCACAGGATAATGAGCTTAACTATGAAAAGGTTGGTGTAGGATGAAGATCATTCCCAACCGAGTTGGACTATTCTTTGCTTGCTAGTCTGGCACCATATATTTAAAATTAAAGCTTTCTTTGTTTTCTTATGCACGCACATTTTGTTGATTATTGTAAATTTTTAAATTATTATTGAAAGTTTAAAAATTATTTACGTAACTTAGACTTTATTTGAAATATATGGTACATAATAACCTCCCATAACTCCTATGCTCGCCTATTATTAGTACTTAATTTATTAGCACCAACTGAACATTATGTATATAGGCTCGATAGGGCTATTTTACACTGCAGAACCTTACTGCCTGCTCTCATATATAACTTACGATACAGGTTATGCTCAGATACTGTCACACACCTTCTTTGCAAGAATACTCATCTAGAAGGAGGCTACTCGATATATCTAAGCTTGCTCGAGAACCTTGTCCCTTACTTTTCCTCTGTCGGTGAGGGAGAGAGGGGCTTTTATTTTGGGTAGCAGCGTGAATAACTAATAACTTTACATATCCTAAGAGCATACGCATTCAACAGTTTTACTATTAATAGCAGTCTTATTGCTATTAGAGCTTTGAAAAACTATAACCATATATTTCCTTAATATGCGCTCACCGCTCCCCAATAATACATATCTTTAATACATCTGAATTTTCTTTTAGCAAAAGTGCCCTTTTTATCTAATAGCATGGGAGTGTAGAGGTTTGATACATTATATACATTACCTCTATAGTTGTGTTATACTTCTTTTTTTTTAATCTTTATTTTAAAGTCAACAATGTAACAAAACAGAATAATAGCTTACAAAGCATATACAGCATACACGAAGAGGAAAAAAAAAGATTATACATATCTTCCAATTTAACAACGGAAGTAAGCAGACATGTGTTTATGATTTTACATTACATTGCTGGCATTTTTTTTTTTATAATTTTATAAAAAGAAAAACAGGGAAAAGAGAGGGAAAAAAAAAAAAAAAAAAAAAAAAAAAAAACGGTTCAAAACATCATAGAATGAATACTCCAAATACATATCCATTGCATTCATCAAAATAAAGTACATATTTTGCCTGTTTATACAATAAATATTTGATCCTAATAATAATCTGATAACATCATGCAGTTTCCTGCAGTACTATATATGTTTAGCCACCATCTTTTTCTTTCTTTCTCTTTAGATCTTTTGTTTAGTACCAACACTGTATGGAATATACGGAAAAAAAAAGAGCCCCCCTCTCTCTCCCCCTCTCCCTCCTCTCACGGAACAAATAAACATTATTCGCTATATCCCACTATCCAAGCTACTGGAAATTCACCAAGATATAGCCAGGTCAGCGAAGCTGTCAGAAGTAAAAAACGGATGTAAGATATGTTTCTGAGTAGATATTGGATAGGTTTTAATTATAGGGAGCCAACTTATCATAAATTTCTTCATTTCCTTTTCCTTTTAAAAATTATTTACGTAACTTAAACTTTATTTGAAATATATGGTACATAATAACCTCCCATAACTCCTATGCTCGCCTATTATTAGTACTTAATTTATTAGAACCAACTGAACATTATGTATATAGGCTTGATAGGGCTATTTTACACTGCAGAACCTTACTGCCTGCTCTCATATATAACTTACGATACAGGTTATGCTCAGATACTGTCACACACATTCTGTTGAAGAATACTCATCTAGATGGAGCCTACTCAATATATCTAAGATTGCTCGAGAACCTTGTCCCTTACTTTTTCTCTGTCGGTGAGGGAGAGAGGGGCTTTTTTTTTGGGTAGCAGCCTGAATAACTAATAACTTTGCATATCCTAAGAGCATACGCATTCAACAGTTTTACTATTAATAGCAGTCTCATTGCTATTTGTTCAGAGCTTTGAAAAACTTTAACAATATATTTTCTTAAAGGGACACTGAACCCAATTTTCTTCTTTTGTGATTCAGATAGAGCATGAAATTGTAAGCATCTTTCTAATTTACTACTATTATCACATTTTCTTCATTCTCTTGGTATCTTTATTTGAAATGCAAGAATGTAAGTTTAGATGCCGGCCCATTTTTGGTGAACAACCTAGGTTGTCCTTGCTGATTGGTGGATAAATTCTTCCACCAATAAAAAAGTGCTGGCCATAGTCCTGAACCTAAATAAAAAGCTTAGATGCCTTCTTTTTTAAATAAAGATAGCAAGAGAACGAAGAAAAATTGATAATAGGAGTAAACTAGAAAGTTGTTTAAAATTGCATGCTCTATCTGAATCATGAAAGAAAAAAGTTGGGCTCAGTGTCCCTTTAATAGACGCTCACCGCTCCCCAATAATACATATCTTTAATACATCTGAATTTTCTTTTAGCAAAAGTGCCCTTTTAATCTAATAGCATGGGAGTTTAGAGGTTTGATACATTACATACATTACCTCTATAGTTGTGTTATACTTCTTTTTTTTTTAATCTTTATTTTAAAGTCAACAATGTAACAAAACAGAATAATAGCTTACAAAGCATATACAGCATACATGAAGAGAAAAAAAAATTATACATATCTTCCAATTTAACAATGGAAGTAAGCAGACATGTGTTTATGATTTTACATTACATTGCTGGCATTTTTTTATAATTTTATAAAAAGAAAAACAGGGAAAAGAGAGGAAAAAAAAAAAAAAAAAAAACGGTTCAAAACATTGTAGAATGAATACTCCAAATACATATCCATTGCATTCATCAAAATAAAGTACATATTTTGCCTGTTTATACAATAAATATTTGATCCGGATAACATCATGCAGTTTCCTGCAGTACTATATATGTTTAGCCACCATCTTTTTCTTTCTTTCTCTTTAGATCTTTTGTTTAGTACCAACACTGTATGGAATATACGGAAAAAAAAGAGGCCCCCTCTCCCCCCTCTCACGGAACAAATAAACGTTATTCGCTATATCCCACTATCCAAGCTACTGGAAATTCACCAAGTATAGCCAGGTCAGCGAAGCTGTCAGAAGTAAAAAATGGATATAAGATATGTTTCTGAGTAGATATTGGATAGGTTTTAATTATAGGTTTTATTATAATTAAACTTATCATAAATTTCTTAATTTCCTTTTCTTTTGCTGTTTTTAAATGAAAGATTAAAAAACTACTTGTGTTTGAACTTCTTTAATAAAAGAAGAGAAACCTGGTGCCTTTTTTGCCTTCCAATTCTTGACTATGAGTTGTCTAATAAACAATATTATAGTATTTAAGATATCTCTATGCAGAGGACCATTATTATCATATGTATTAAAGAAGAAGACATTCTCTAATTCAAACAAAATATTAACCTTATATAATTTATTAAGCCAGAAGGCCACTTTCTTCCAAAACTGCTGAATCTTAGGACATGACCAACAAATATGACATATATCTGCATTTATATATAAACAGCGTGGGCAAGAAAAAGTCTGACCAGGATACATTCTAGCCATTTTAGCAGGTGTATAATAGAAATTATTAATAAGTTTAATGTGTGTTTCTTTCCAGCTTTTTGATATTCGGCATTTATCTAATGCACTAAAACTTGATTTAATTTTTTCGCTATCTACATTTGGGAAGAATGGTCGCCACAGGTTACAGAGTTTTTCTAAAAAAGATTGACTTTGTTTATTCAACATTATACTGTATAATAGGGAAATTGAAGGAGCCCTAATTTTAGATATATAAATACATGTTTTGATATATGACCATGAAGGAGCCTCAGTGTCATACCAAGACCTAGAGCTAATATAATGTCTAACTTGCAAATATGCATAAAAATTCTTATTCAGGAGAATAAACTGTTGAGATAAATTTTCAAAAGAAGACACTTGTCGATTTTCTATTAATAATTGATAAATAAATATTAGATAATTTCTAGCCCATAATCTAAAAACTTCCTGCTTATTGCCGGGGCAAAATTCCGGATTGCCTATAATAGGTAGATATTCAGAGTACGCATAATCCACACAAAATTACATGCCATGCAGAGATAACATTCTTAAAAGATATTAGGCTCTGTATATATTTTGGTAATTCTTTAAGGGAGATATGTATTAATGCTTTCAGTCAAAACGAGGAGACATAAAAGCTCTCTAAAACATCTGTGGAAAACCAATTGGTTTCTGCTAACCAATTTATAGCGATTTTAGCTAAGGCAGCAAGATTATAGAATCTTATATTAGGTAAGGCCATACCTGTGGAACTACGTTCTTGCATCAGTTTATCCAGTGCTATACGTGATTTTTTTCTTCCCATTCCAAATAAATTTAGCGAAACTAGCATTTAGTTTCTGGATATCCTTATTACTTAATATTAACGGCAAGTTTTGTAATGGGTATAGTACATGTGCAAAAACAATTGTTTTGTTAAGACTAACTCTCGCGGAGATTGACAACGGGAACGAGGCACATAATTCTAGATCTGCTTTAATTTTCTGTAACAATATTTGATAATTAAGTCTATACCAATTATGTGGATTTTTATGCAAATGTATACCAAGATACCTAAGCAAGTCGATTTCCTTAAACTGGTTTTCTGATATACTATATCTAGTTTTATCTATCCACATCAATTCACTTTTGTTATAGATTACCTTGTAGCCTGCAAAAGAACCAAAAAGATTTAAACACTCCAAGATTATTGGTATAGCTTGATCTGTATTATATAGACAAATTAACAGGTAATCTGCATATAATAAGATTTTAAGGGTATGCTCCCCTAAAGGGATCCCTTCTAGTTTATCTCTTAGCCATATGGCCAAGGGTTCTAATGCTAAGTTAAAGAGTAATGGTGACAGGGGACAACCTTGTCTAGTACCTTTTTTTAAGATTATACCCGATGTTAATGTCCCATTAACCAATAGGAAGGAAGTTGGGCTATTATAAAGGTTATGTATGAAATTAACAAATTGGTTTTTAAATCCAAACCTCTCTAAAGCTGTTAGTAGATAGTCCCATTCTATAGAATCAAAGGCCTTTTCGGCATTGAGCATTAGAAGTGCTGTATCATGTTTAAGTTGCTTCCTTTTATCTCTACGTCTATGCCACATATAGTCCAAAAATGTTGTAATTTTCCTCATATTTTTTGATAAGTTCCTAGAGGCCATAAAACCTGTCTGATCACTATGAATAAGATTTTACAGACAAATCATAAATCTAGCGGCAATAATGGAGGTTAAAAGCTTGTAGTCTATATTAAGCACATATATTGGTCTGTATGATGCCACCTCTTTTGGATTTTTATATTTTTTAAGAATTAATGAAATGTTAGCGGCTGAAAAATAACCTGCGAATGGATTACTTGCTGAAAAATAATTATTAAATCATTTTTCAAAAGTTGGTTTCACTTCGTCAGCAAGAATTTTAAAGTATTCTGCAGGTAAACAATCAGGGCCTGCTGCCTTATTTAATTTAGCCTTTTCTATAGCTTTTAAAATCTCTTCTCCAGTAATTGGAGCATTGAGCATATTAAAGGGACACTGTACCCAAAATTTTTCTTTTGTGATTCAGATTGAGCATGAAATTTTAAGCAGCTTTCTAATTTACTCCTATTATCAAATTTTCTTCATTCTCTTTGTATCTTTATTTGAAATGCAAGAATATAAGTTTAGATGCCGGCCCATTTTTGGTGAACAACCTGAGTTGCCCATGCTGATAAAAAAGTGCTGTCCAGAGTACTGACACCAAAAAAAAGCTTAGATGCCTTCTTTTTCGAATAATGATAGCAAGAGAACAAAGACAAATTGATAATAGGAGTAAATTAGAAAGTTGCTCAAAATTGCATGCTCTTTCTGAATTACAAAAAAAAAAAAATTGGGTTCAGTGTCCCTTTAAGAAGATCTTCTGAGACCGACGGTATGCTGATTTAAGCCCAGAATTTTTTTTGATCTGCCTCATTATTACTCCTCTGGGAGCAAAGGTTCTGATAATATGAGTGGAAGATCTTACTTATATCTGTAGGCTCTGTGAATCTTTGATCTCTTTCTTTAATAGCTAATATATAATTATTCTTTTTACTATTTTTAACTAATTTACCCAAGTATTTAGCAGAACTCCCATAATGACCTCTAAACTGCAAGCTTATATTCCTCTCCTCTTCATTGGATTTCTGTTTTAAAAATATGTCTCTTTCCTGCCTTGCCCTGCAGTAATACCCCCAATTTACACAACTTGTAACATTGATATATTTTCTATAGGTGTTTTTAACATTATTTGCAAGTTGAACCTCTCTCAAATCATCTTTCTTTTTCTTGTTACACATGTATGCTTTTATCTCTCCCATTAAGACTGTTTTAGATGCCTCCCAAAATGTCTCTATTTTATCAACATAAGATATATTATATGTACAGTAGTCTTTCCATCTTTAAGTCATCATACAAACCTAATATTTTTATATATAAATCTGGGAAAAATAATGACATGGTTATTTTCTTTAGGTCTAACAAACATATGGAGAGACAATGAGACAACCGCATGGTCCGATATTGCGATATCACTTATTTTAGGTACAATTTTTTGAAGAGATAATGATTCTGCCACTAATAAAAAGTTGATTCTAGAGAATGTTCTAAAAGTTTTTGATTCACATGTAAAGGAACGACTATCTAGGTTGTGAACCCTCCAAATATCAATTATTTTAAGCTTATGACAAAAACTCGTAATATACTTGGCGTATTTCATATACACTTTTAGATTTTTCTTTGAGAATCTTTCTAAATCCGGACATAAAGACAAATTAAAGTCCCCACCTATAATGAGATTATCTGATAAGAAAGGGAACAATTTAACTTTTAATCTCTCCCAAAATACTTTACAGAACACATTTGGCGCATATATATTACAGAAAACAAATTTTATTTCATTGATTTGTATTTGTAAAATTATGTATCTAGCTTCTGGGTCTAATTCAACATGTATTATTTTATAGATGAGATTTTTATTCAACAATATTGCAACACCTGACTTCCTGCCACAGCAAGGTTGCTAATACCTCCCCCACCCATCTGGATCTCAATTTGGGAATTTCTGGTGCTTTTAGATGTGTTTCCTGTAAGAAGACCACACTCGGGTCCTGCTCACCTAATTTTTTAATTATTAATTTACGTTTTCTTGGTGAAGTAACTCCACCAATATTCCAGGAAAGGTTATTTAGTTTCCCCTTATTAAATGACATCTAAAAAATGTAAAGCTATCATTTGAACGTGGGGATAGCTCGAGGGCCGTGGAGATAAAGGGAGAGAACAGAGCGGGAACAGACCAGAGGGGAGGAAAAGAGGAGGAAAAAAAAACACAATTAAAATTACTAAAAAAGAAACCATATATATAAGTATATGTTATACTTCTTAGTTTATTATAGGTTATCCAAATACCCCCATATTGGCTTACATTAGTATATTAAACTATGTACTTATTATATCAAATGCTATGTCTTTCCTATATTGAGGTCCAAGAGTGACCACTTCATATGCTAGTCTCCCTTTTTTTGTGTTCTGAGTCTAGTCTTGTTCAAGAATAACCTTAGAAGAATTATGGAGTGTACAGATAAATGTTTTATGTTGTACCTTATAAAAACCTCAATAAAAAGATTATATTTTTTAAAAAAAAATATTAAATGAACAGGGACCAGTACTGATCCATGGGGGACTCCACTGATTACCTTTGTCCAATCTAAGTATGATCGGTTTACTACTACTCATTGCTCCATCTCTTTTATCCAGTTATTTATCCATGAGCTAACATTTTTGCAGCTATTCCCTTTTTCAAAGGTGGCACCACATAACCTTTATGCAAGTCCTGGAGTACTATGACTGAGGATAACGAGTCTTGAAAAATTAAGAGCAGAGACATGGCTATGGCAGTGCTAAATTCCCTTAAAACACTTGGGTGTATTCCATCTGTAACTGGAGCTTTACTTATCTTAAAATTATCCAGTTTTTCCTTATGTCATCTAGAGACAACCCAGTTATTGTTATGAGCTTGTATGTTCTAGTTTGTTTCAATGTCTCTCCCATTGGCTACTCTCTTGTCTATAGTGAAGAAAAGAAATGGTTTAGCACCTTAGCATTTCCCTGCTCAATGTTAATCATGCCACCAATCTCATATTTTAATGTACATTTATTTTCCTTCTTTTTTTGGTGCCATTTATGTACTTAAATCCTTCAGGATCATAAATTGTAGAGAAAAACTTGCCCAAAATACCCGAGCATATTTACCATTTTTGCTATCGCTACATTTAAACAGAAATAGAGCATTGTTTTTTTTAATTTGCCATTTAAAAATGTAATTTTTTTAGTAGATAACCCAAGGTATCGATCTAGGCCAATTTTGGGATATTTCATGCCACCCTTCAAATCCATAACTTTTTCTTTCACAAACGTTGAGTTTCTCACTGAAATTATTTACAAACAACTACTGCAGTCATAAGAAAAATGGTTGTAAAAGCTTCTCTGCGGCTCCCTTTGTGCAGAAAAAGCAGATATGCATTGGTTTGCCATTGTTTTTTTGTAATTAGAATCCCACAAATTGCAGCTGCTCACCACACTTCTGAAATACCCAGCAGTGTAGGGGTTAATTAGTTAAACAGTAAGGGTAATAGTATTAAAATGTAGATATTAACCTCCTACTTGAAACATTTCTGTTCCTTACCTGATACCTTCCAAACTGCTCTCCCCTTACAATCCGCACCACCATCTTAGCTACTGGCAGGCAGTCTGTCAGTGTCAAGTTTTTAGGGCTTTTTGAAAATTAGTTTTTTTATATTTTCTGTATTGTAGAATCCCTCCTTACCCTCTTATCTCCCTGATCCCTCCCAAACAGTTTTCTAACCCTCCCCCCTCCTTATGGTTTCCACCATTTTAGAAACTGACAGCTGTCAGCCAGTATTCAGATTATACAGTTTCACTTATTTATTTTTATCAATTTATTAATTAATTAAACAGCATTTCTGTAGTGTAGCAGCCCCCTTAAGCTCCCTACCTCCCATTTCCAAGCTGAATAGCCCCCCCCCTCTAAAAATCAATTTTCCATAGTGTAGTTGTTCCCTCCCTCCCTGTAAGATCTTTTCTGCAGTGTGGGGGTGTCTCTGTCTCTGGCGATCTGCTTTCATATGGCAAAGGAAGAATAATCAGTTCTTCCTTACCATATGAAGGCAGATGCTTTCTGCCTCTAGTTGCAGTCTCGGCTGTCAGAGATGACAGTCGGAAACAAAGCATGAGGGAGAAGGTTGGATGTAGGTATTACATCAACAGGGTACGCTAGGCAAAGAACCCTGAAAACATAGTACCTACGTTCATAAGGTTTAAAGGGTTAACACTTTCATTGCTAAGCCTTTTTTACATCTAAGTCCAGAGCCAATTTTGAGCTTTTTTTGCACCCTACATTTAAACCCTATTGTAAGTCAAATTTTAACGAGTGACCCATACAAATTATTAATTGTTTTTTTTCCCAGCAGGCCCAGCAGATTCATAATATACAATTATTATATTTATATTTCATGGAATGTGAGGTTGATGTGGCAAAAACTGTAAAAAAAATGTATATTTTGCTTAGATGTTAGTAAATAATATTGGAAATGGCCAAGTGACCAATGCTGTTACTCTGATCAATTTACTAAATTGTTATTATGATAGCCATATGTGAAATATAGGATATTAAGGATTATAATATAGATTAAAGAGTCCCCATTGTGTAGTAAAGAAATAAAATAACTTTTTTTTCCTGCAAGGTGTTCAGTTTCCATAGTGATCACCTCATTATACAGACAAAATGTACACATTTTTTATAAGAGTTAATAGTCTACTAGAAAATAAACTTTATTAGGGTTCTTTAGACGTAACATATTTTTTCTGTTGCACATATATAAATAACAAGTGGCACACTAACTGTTGCACGCAAGCTAAAAGGGGTTTATTTTGGGTGTTTGCGTGTGTTGTAAATAGTACATTTATTACAAATTGAAAAGTAAAGTTGTTTACTTGCGCGCAATTGACTTTAATGTGTGTCAGGATATTGTGATTTCTGAGTTCTGGTTAACTGTTATGCTTGAATAAAAAGTGTCACAAAACACATAAAAAAAACATTGCAGTCCCTGGTAGCGCAACTAAAGCAAAAAATCAACTATGGGTGGCATGGCACTGTCAAAAGATCTGCAGGATAATGTTGTGGACAGGCACAAGTCAAGAGGATACAAGACAATATTAAAGACTTTTTCAATACCTAGAAGAACAGTGAAGTCTAATATTAAGAAGTGGAAGGTATTTGGTACAAAACAGACCCTCTCTGGATCAGGACATTGGTCCAAACTGGATGGAAAAGTCAGGAGGAAACTGGTCAGAGAGGCTACCAAGAGGCCACAGCAACTCTGAAGCAGTTGCTGGAATTTATGACAAAGAGTGGTTCTTGTCTGCATGTGACAACAATATCACAAATTCTCCACAAATGTGACTTGTATTGGGAGGGTTGCAAGAAAAAAAGCCACTCCTCAAGAAAGGCCACATGCAGTCACGACTGAGCTCTCTCTCTCTCTCTCTCTCTCTCTCTCTCTCTCTCTCTCTCAGGAACACACTGGAGTCAGATGTAACAGTATAAGAAGGGATGATTCAGATCTCATTCATACGCTCTGATGAAGCCCTGTCTGATTAACAGACGAGGGGGTGAAACACGCGTCGGCATTGGCTGACCGGCCCACATGGTGTTGGCATCTGACTCCAGTGTGTTTCTCAGAGTATTCGTTTGAACAAGAAGTGGGTCTCCACAGCATGGATCCCAAGAAGCAGCTTCCACTGTGAACCAACACAAGTGTCAGGAATTTGCACTGTTTCTTTAAGGGATTGTGAAGCACCTATTCCTAATTGATTGCTCCTCCTATAAAGCAGCGTAACACATAGCATTCAGTGCTTGGTATTGTGTTCAGTTATCTCTGTGTTCTCCTAGGAATACAAGCTTTGGATTACAAACTAAGCTTTACTTCTACCCTTTTCTTCTAACAGGAGGCACAATCTACTAGTATTCTCTAACCGGAACCTTAACTCTCATTCCTCCAAGTAACCTCTGCCTACAACGATCCTCAGTGGGGTAATTGAAATTTAACAACTAGTTTCACTGTGTCTCTTCTCCTGCCGCAGCTGCATCACCTTTCTCGGCAGTCGACTCAGCTGGTGACGTCACACTCTCTCTTCCGGCTCGGATCTCAGCCCTCACTTACTGCCTGCCTGTGTAACCGCCAGACGCCGGACTCCTTCACCTTCAGACTAGACAAACAGGTATTTCCTTCAATACCATCATAATATGATAATGCTAAACTAACAGCAATAGAGCTTCCGGTTATCTATGGCATACCTATGTTAATCAAGTCTCTCTGAACCTCAAACAAAACCGAGCAGTGTGTGAATTTATGTTCCGTTTCCTAAAACGTGTGCTGCTGAGCCAGAGTCTGATTTAAAGAAACATTACCTACTGTATTCTTATCTAATCTGTGCTTCTTTCACTGAAGGTCTCTGTATAACATCTACCATAAGAGTACCTAGTTACAGCCTTAAAGGGACATATTTGAGTCAGGTTTACCACTCCTGGAATTTTGATTATTTAACCAATGATATTCAGTGTGTGTTTTGAATTAGATACAGACTGTTTATCACTGAAATATAAAAGCACTTTATTTACAGAATCTGCTTGTCAGTAGTTGATTCAATTAATTCAGTGTGACAACAAACCATTTATCTACAGTTGAGTTCCACATATACAATCTCTTAATTTGAATATCCTTATAACAAGTTTCCTAACAACCGCAAAATCTTCAGGAAGGAGCAGTATACATCCTGTGTCTAAAGTCTTGGATTTCTCACAGAAAGACATTGCCACTGTGTCCACATAGGAACCGACCTTTACTTTCTAAAAGACTGTGACTATTGGTGACACCAATTTATGCTGACATTTGAGACATGCACCTTGATACTAAGCATATATGGATGACTTGATGTGTCTGTATAGCTGCTTTCTGGTATAATAACTTGCATAGAACACTATCTGGCTTCTCATGTTATTTGGACAATCCATACTATCCACGGCTACATATGCGTGACAGAGCTTGTCAACCCTCCCTTGCTTGTATTTCATCTTTCAGCACTTTGAGCATTGTTTTATATGGTGGGTAAACTGAAAACTTAGATCCCAATAACCTTACCTGCCCAGGTCACAACTCCTGATTACTTTTATGGGGGTTCTGTGTGCAGCAGGGTGTAGTTAGTCAGTTAACCATCCTATGCTACTCTTTTGCATGCATATGTTCACACTGGCGCCTTATGCTTACCGGTCGGGTTCTTTATTCTATGTAAGTTTTTGTATATATGTGTAATTTGAGTATGAAATTGTATATGGTCTATACATTGGAGACGTATCTCATTCAAAATTTTCTAAGAAATGCGGTGTATCTTTAGAATGAATTATTTTTGTATATCGATAAAGTCTTGGAGCTGTTTCCCCTTTAAAAGAGTGCTGATTTCCCTGACTTTTTTTAAACAAAGATGGCTATTGTTTCTTTCTTTCTGTAGTAATTCATATAAATTATTATAAGGGTCTGCCCCACTAGCCCTAACCGGGCATTCTACCTAGGGTTTATGTTTAAATTACATTATCCCCTTTTCTCCAGCTCCCTAGCTAGCACTTGCTTCCCACTTTGTTTCTTGCTTGATTATATATATATATATATATTAAACATGGCAGCCTTCATGAGCAACACGTGTGTGTATATATATATATATATATATATATATAAATACATGTGTCGGTTGTGGAGGCTGCCATGTTTACAAGCGTCTGAGCTTGCTATGAAAAGTCCCAGTTTTTCCAGCATGCTAGAAAAGCTGAAACTTATGTCATTAGAACACTGAGCGAACGCCCAGCTCCTCACTGGCAAGTATTAACAGAACGCTCCAAGCGAGTCCCAGTTCGCTTGGAGTGCTTTCCAAACGTTTAGTTGAGGAAGCGCCCACGGCATGGAGCAAGTGTCATGGATACCAAAAAAACAAAACAAAGACATGACGTGACAGTCAGAGTGCAACAAATATCATAGGAAGAAGAGCAGCTGCTGGAGTATAGCAGTGTAGTGGCTAAAGTCTGTAAAACGATCAATTATCAGGACTATAAGCATAGCCACTAGTGATGTCGCGAACTTTAAAATTTCGGTTCGCGAACGGCGGACTCGAACTTCCGCTACTGTTCGCGAACCGGCGAACCGGGCGAACCGCCATTGACTTCAATAGGCAGGCGAACTTTAAAACCCACAAGGACTCTTTCTGGCCACAATAGTGATGGAAAAGTTGTTTCAAGGGGACTAACACCTGGACTGTGGCATGCCGGAGGGGGATCCATGGCAAAACTCCCACGGAAAATGACATAGTTGATGCAGACTCTGGTTTTAACCCATAAAGGGCCTAAAACACCTAACATTCCTAAATTGTTTGGAATAACGTGCTTTAAAACATCAGGTATGATGTTGTATCGATCAGGTAGTGTAAGGGTTACACCCGCTTCACAGTGACAGACCAAACTCCCCGTGTAATGTACCAAAGAACAACCGCAAACAGTCCGTTTGCACAACCATGAGATAGATTTGATAGATAGATAGATACATAGATTACATAGATCAATAGATGCAATATACATATGATAGATACAAATTACATAGATCAATAGATGCAATATACATTTGATAGATACGAATTACATAGATCAATAGATGCAATATACATTTGATAGATACGAATTACAGAGATCAAAAGATGCAATATACATTTGATAGATACGAATTAAATAGATCAATAGATGCAATATATATTTGATATATTGATAGTTAGATAGATTCGATAGATAAATAGATAGATTTGATAGATATATAATTTCCCTGACAGAGTATAACAATTAGACATGCGGTCTGGGACCCGTGGTGTGTTAAGTAGTACTAATCTTAGCAGTTTACTACTACCTGTTACTCCCCCTATCGGGGGAGGTCTATATGGCCTGCATTTTTGGAACAGGGAGATGGAAGAAGATGATTGGTCTGTCCTCCTACTTCAAATTTGGCCGAAACACAAGTGGCTGTCACAAAACAGTTCGGCCATGAGATAGATAGATTTGATAGATAGATATACATAGATTGATAGTTAGATAGAATTGATAGAAGATAAATAGATAGATTTGATAGATATATAATTACCCTGACAAAGTATAATAATAAAACATGCGGCCTGGGACCCATGGTAACTAGGTTGTGTTAAGAAGTACTATTCTTAGCACTTTAATACCTGTTACTCCCCCTATCGGGGGAGTTCTATATGGCCTTGATTTTCGGAACAGGGAGATGTAAGAAGATGCTTGGTCTGTCCTCCTACTTCAAATTTGGCCGAAACACAAGTGGCTGTCACAAAACAGTTCGGCCATGAGATAGATAGATTTGATAGATAGATATACATAGATTGATAGTTAGATAGAATCGATAGAAGATAAATAGATAGATTTGATAGATATATAATTACCCTGACAAAGTATAACACTAAAACATGCGGTCTGGGACCCATGGTAACTAGGTTGTGTTAAGTAGTACTATTCTTAGCACTTTAATACCTGTTACTCCCCCTATCGGGGGAGGTCTATATGGCCTGCATGATTTCCCTGACAAAGTATAACAATAAAACATGCGGTCTGGGACCCATGGTAACTAGGTTGTGTTAAGTAGTACTATTCTTAGCACTTTAATCCCTCTTACTCCCCCTATCGGGGGAGGTCTATATGGCCTGCATGATTACCCTGACAAAGTATAACAACAAGACATGCAGTCTGGGACCCATGGTAACTAGGTTGTGTTAAGTAGTACTGTTCTTAGCAGTTTAATCCCTGTTACTCGCCCTATCGGGGGAGGTCTACATGGCCTGCATGATTACCCTGACAAAGTATAACAATAAAACATGCGGTCTGGGACCCATGGTAACTAGGTTGTGTTAAGTAGTACTATTCTTAGCACTTTAATCCCTGTTACTCCACCTATCGGGGGAGGTCTATATGGCCTGCATGATTACCCTGAAAAAGTATAACAATAAAACATGCGGTCTGGGACCCATGGTAACTAGGTTGTGTTAAGTAGTACTATTCTTAGCACTTTAATCCCTTTTACTCCCCCTATCGGGGGAGGTCTATATGGCCTGCTTAATATATAATGATTATTACAAAATATAACAATAAGACATGCGGTCTGGGACCCATGTTAAGGTTGTGTTAAGTAGTACTATTCTTAGCACTTTAATCCCTTTTACTCCCCCTAACCCGGAGATAATTTTTAGGAACCGGGAGATGGAAAAAGATGCTTGGTCGGTCCTCCTACTTCAAATTTGGGGCACTGCGCGTGCAGTGTACTGTGCCACCAGATATGTGTGGTGTGTTAAGTAGTACTATTCTTAACAGTTTAATCACTGTTATGTGCCTTTTTTTTGGTTTGGGTTTTGTAGCCACAGTGCAGCACCAGAGGCCAGAAAAATTAGGCATGTAAAACTGCCTGAAAAATTAGGTATTGTTGCAGCCGCTGCTGTAGAAGCTTCCAGAAAAATTGATGTTTTTTTGACAGTTAGAAAGTGCCCTAAAACATTGCGGCTTGAACCCTAGTTGTTGGCGGATAAGTCACGCAAGTCATCCGCCATTAGAAGATAAAATACAGCAGCGTGTGTACCATTTGTAGCCCAAGGCAGCTCATCTCATCAGGCCTTTTTTACTCTAATGTATCGCACAATGTCAGTCCCTTCGGGATCCATCCCTCATTCATTTTAATAAAGGTGAGATAATCAAGACTTTTTTGACCTAGGCGACTTCTCTTCTCAGTGACAATACCTCCTGCTGCACTGAAGGTCCTTTCTGACAGGACACTTGAAGCGGGGCAGGCAAGAAGTTCAATTGCAAATTGGGATAGCTCAGGCCACAGGTCAAGCCTGCACACCCAGTAGTCAAGGGATCCATCGCTCCTCAGAGTGTTGAGATCTGCAGTTAATGCTAGGTAGTCTGCTACCTGTCGGTTAAGTCTTTCTCTGAGGCTGGATCCCAAAGGGCTGTGACGATGCATAGGAGTTAAAAAGGTCTGCATGTCCTCCATCAACAACACATCTGGAAAGTGTCCTGTCCTGGCCGGCGTGGTTGTGGGAGGAGGATTACTTTCATCTCTTCCCATGTTAGATTCCCGTTGTGCTGTGACATCACCCTTATACGCTGTGTAAAGCATAGTTTTTAATTTATTTTTGAATTGCTCCATCCTTTCTGACTTGCGGGAATTTGGTAACATTTCATTCACTTAATGCTTATACCGGGGGTCTAGTAGAGTGGACACCCAGTACAGTTCATTATCCTTCAGCTCTTTTATACGAGTGTCCCTCAACAGGCACGACAGCATGAAAGACCCCATTTGCACAAGGTTGGATGCCGAGCTACTCAGGTCCCGTTCTTCATCCTCACTGATGTCACTGAAGGTATCTTCTTCGCCCCAGCCACAGCCATTTAATTTTTTTAAATGTACACTTACACTAATATTAAACAAGATATAAGTGGTGGCACTGGGCAAGTGGGCACAGTATACGCTGTGAGCCGGAAACAAAAAAGCAGACTGATGTTTCACAATCCAACATTTTTTTTTGTTTTAAATGTACACTTACACTACTATTAAACAAGATATGAGTGGTGGCACTGGGCAAGTGGGCACAGTATACGCTGTGAGCCTGACACAAAAAGCAGACTGATGTTTCACAGTCAAAACTGTTTATTTTTTAAATATTTAAACTACTGTTACAACAAATATGAGTGGTGCCACTAACTTGGCAAGTGGGCCTGGCACACACGCTGGCAGGCAGGCAAATGCAATAAGATTACAATAGCAGACTGATGTTTCACAGTCCAAATTTTTTTTTATTTAAATATTTACACTACTGTTACAACAAATCTGATTGGTGGCACTAGTTGGCAAGTGGGTCTGTCACACACGGTGTCAGGAAGGCAACTTCAATTAGATTACACTAGCAGACTGATGTTTCACAATCCAAATTTTTTTTTTAAAATATTTACACTACTGTTATAACAAATATGAGTGGTGGCACTAGTTGGCAAGTGGGATTGGCACACACACTGGCAGGCAGGCAGGCAACTACAATTAGATTACACTAGCTGAATGATGTTTCACAGTCAAAAAAGTTTTTTTAAAAAATATTTACACTACTGTTACAACAAATATGAATGGTGCCACTAACTTGGCAAGTGGGCCTGGCACACACGCTGGCAGGCAGGCAACTTCAATTAGATTACAATAGCAGACTGATGTTTCACAGTCAAAAAAGTTTTTTTATTAAATATTTACACTACTGTTATAACAAATATGAGTGGTGGCACTAGTTGGCAAGTGGGCCAGGCAAACACGCTGGCAGGCAGGCAGGCAACTGCAATTAGATTGCACTAGCTGACTGATGTTTCACAGTCAAAAAAGTTTTTATTTTAAATATTTACACTACTGTTATAACAAATATGATTGGTGGCACTAGTTGGAAAGTGGGCCTGGCACACACGCTGGCAGACAGGCAACTGCAATTAAATAACACTAGCAGACTGATGTAAAGGTTTTTTTTAAAAAAAGTTACACTAATGTTACACCAGATATGAGTAGTGGCACTGAGGATGGAAGTAGGCACAGTATATGCTGGGAGCCTGACACACAGGCTGGCACTAGTGGCAGGCTGGCCTGGCAACCAAAATTAAATAACACTAGAAGACTGATGTAAAAGTTTTTTTTTAAAAAAGATACACTAATGTTACACCAGATAGGAGTGGTGGCACTGAGGATGGAAGTAAGCACAGTATATGCTGGGAGCCTGACACACAGGCTGGCACTAGTGGCAGGCTGGCCTGGCAACTGCAATTAAATAACACTAGCAGACTGATGTAAAAGTTTTTTTTTACAAAATTTAAACTAATGTTACACCAGATAGGAGTGGTGGCACTGAGGATGGAAGTAGGCACAGTATATGCTGGGAGCCTGACACACAGGCTGGCACTAGTGGCACGCTGGCCTGGCAACTAAACTTAAATAACAATAGCAGACTGATGTAAAAGTTTTTTTTTTAAAAAAATTACACTAATGTTACACCAGATATAAGTGGTGGAAAACATAGCAATTAGGCACAGTATATGCTGTGAGCCTGACACACAGGCCTGATGGAAATTGAAATTAGTTTTCACTAGCAAAATGATGTAAAAGTTTTTTTTTTTACATTTACACTAATGTTCCCTTAGGCCCTTACACAGGCTGGCACTAGTGGCACGCTGGCCTGGCAACTAAAATTAAATAACAATAGCAGACTGATGTAAAAAATTTTTTTTTTAAATTTACACTAATGTTCCCTTAGGCCCTTACACAGGCTGGCACTAGTGGCACGCTGGCCTGGCAACTAAAATTAAATAACAATAGCAGACTGATGTAAAAGGTTTTTTTAAAAACATTTACACTAATATTCCCTTAGGCCCTTACACAGGCTGGCACTAGTGGCACGCTGGCCTGGCAACTAAAATTAAATAACAATAGCAGACTGATGTAAAAGTTTTTTTTTTTTAATTTACACTAATCTTCCCTTAGGCCCTTACACAGGCTGGCACTAGTGGCACGCTGGCCTGGCAACTAAAATTAAATAACAATAGCAGACTGATGTAAAAGTTTTTTTTAAAAAAAATTACACTAATGTTACACCAGATATAAGTGGGGGAAAACAGAGCAATTAGGCACAGTATATGCTGTGAGCCTGACACACAGGCCTGATGGAAATTGAAATTAGATTACACTAGCAAAATGATGTAAAAGTTTTTTTTTTTTTAAATTTACACTAATGTTAAAGGGCCACTGTAAGTAAATATTTTCTATGCCTTTTACTAACTAACTACCCCAAATACGCTTTTTATCAATAGCATTTCATTAACATATCTCTACCGTATATCAGAAATCTTGTCTGCAAATTTAATTGTTTTCCAAACCCACTCCGTGGGTATCCTTTGCTCTGTACCAATCCGTTTACAATACCTAGGTTTCAAAATGGCGCTTTAAACACAAAGTTATTGGTTTAAGTATTTTGAACATGCAGTGCTGAAAATAGTGGGCAGGATAACGTGACATCATCGGCGAATAAAAGATATAACTTTTAGAACGTTATGAAACTTCGTTTTGGAGAAAATATAGGTCAGTAGGTTTTAGTTAATGTTTATTAACTTTAATATGTTAGTTGTTTAGCTTAAAAATTATAACAGAAAGTAATCCTTTAACCAGATATCAGTGGTGGCACAGAGCAATTAATCACAGTATATGCTGTGAGCCTCACATACAGGCTGACAGGCATGCAAATGCAATTTAAAAAAAAAAAAAAAGACTGAAGTTCTAGCCCTAAAAAGGACTTTTTGGGGTGCTGTCCTTAAAGCAGAGATTAGATGAGTCCTTTAGGACTGTAGTGGGCACTGAAAACAGAGCAATTATGCACAGTATATGCTGTGAGCCTGACACACAGGCCTGATGGAAATTGAAATTAGATTACACTAGCAAAATGATGTAAAAGTTTTTTTTTTTTAAAATTTACACTAATGTTCCCTTAGGCCCTTACACAGGCTGGCACTAGTGGCACGCTGGCCTGGCAACTAAAATTAAATAACAATAGCAGACTGATGTAAAAGGTTTTTTTAAAAACATTTACACTAATGTTCCCTTAGGCCCTTACACAGGCTGGCACTAGTGGCACGCTGGCCTGGCAACTAAAATTAAATAACAATAGCAGACTGATGTAAAAGTTTTGTTTTTTTAAATTTACACTAATCTTCCCTTAGGCCCTTACACAGGCTGGCACTAGTGGCACGCTGGCCTGGCAACTAAAATTAAATAACAATAGCAGACTGATGTAAAAGTTTTTTTTTTTTTAAATTTACACTAATCTTCCCTTAGGCCCTTAAACAGGCAGGCACTAGTGGCACGCTGGCCTGGCAACTAAAATTAAATAACAATAGCAGACTGATGTAAAAGTTTTTTTTTAAAAAATGTACACTAATCTTCCCTTAGGCCCTTACACAGGCTGGCACTAGTGGCACGCTGGACTGGCAACTAAAATTAAATAACAATAGCAGACTGATGTAAAAATTTGTTTTTTTTTAAATTTACACTAATGTTCCCTTAGGCCCTTAAACAGGCAGGCACTAGTGGCACGCTGGCCTGGCAACTAAAATTAAATAACAATAGCAGACTGATGTAAAAGGTTTTTTTTTTTAAATTTACACTAATCTTCCCTTAGGCCCTTACACAGGCTGGCACTAGTGGCACGCTGGCCTGGCAACTAAAATTAAATAACAATAGCAGACTGATGTAAAAGTTTTTCTTTTTTAAATTTACACTAATGTTCCCTTAGGCCCTTACACAGGCTGGCACTAGTGGCACGCTGGCCTGGCAACTAAAATTAAACAATAGCAGACTGATGTTAAAGTTTTTTTTTTTTTAAATTTACACTAATGTTCCCTTAGGCCCTTACACAGGCTGGCACTAGTGGCACGCTGGCCTGGCAACTAAAATTAAATAACAATAGCAGACTGATGTAAAAGTTTTTTTTTTTTTAATTTACACTAATATTACACCAGATATAAGTGGTGGAAAACAGAGCTATTAATCACAGTATATGATGTGGGCCTGACACACAGGCCTGATGGAAAATGAAATTAGATTACACTAGCAAAATGATGTAAAAGTTTTTTTTTTTTAAATTTACACTAATGTTAACCAGATATCAGTGGTGGCACAGAGCAATTAATCACAGTATATGCAGTGAGCCTCACACACAGGCTGACAGGCATGCAAATGCAATTTAAAAAAAAAAAAAAGACTGAAGTTCTAGCCCTAAAAAGGGCTTTTTGGGCTGAAGTTCTAGCCCTAAAAAGGGCTTTTTGGGGTGTTGTCCTTACAGCAGAGATTAGATGAGTCATTTAGGACTGTAGTGGACACTGAATACACTAGCCTAGCTATCAATTTCCTATTAAATCAGCAACAGCTACACTAAACCTCCTCTCACTAAGAATTCAGGATCAGAATGAATCTACAATGGCTGCTTCCCAGGAGCTGGGAGAGTCTGGGAGGGAGTGTCTGCTGCTGATTGGCTGAAATGTGTCTGCAGACTGTGAGATACAGGGTCAAAGTTTCCTCAATGATGACAAATAGGGGGCGGATCGAACATCACATATGTTCACCCAATGCGGCGAACGAGAACAAGCTAAGATCAGCGGGAACTGTTCTCCGGCGAACTGTTCGCGACATCACTAATAGCCAATTGTGGACAACATATAAAGCAAAAGAAGGAGGAACATTGCATGAGTTAAATATTTTATACAAAGATTTCCCTATATAAGGATACTGTACACATAGTTTTAAATGAAAAGATTCCTTATAAGAATTATAATTAATACAAATATGGAAAAAAATATATTAAGGAAAATGTTTATTATTAAATATAAATATATATATCTATATATATATATATATATATATATATATTCCTATACCTGCATATCTATTCCTATAGAAATTTAGGTATACTGTACATATGTATCTTACATAAACAGTATCAGATATTATATATATATGTTTATATATATTATTTTTCTGAATAAATAGCACATATTCTTCTATGAGAAGAACAGGGAAATGTGTATTAATGTTTTATATCGTGTTAGCGCACTTAAACGCAATCAGTTTTGTGCGACTTGCTGGGTTTTAGTTTTTCTTTTGCTTTTTGTACTCCATTGAAGTCTATGGCCTCTATTTATTAAAGTCTGGCGGACCTGATCCGACAGTGCGGATCAGGTCCACCAGACCTCACAGAATACTGAGAGAAATACGCTATCTATATTCAGCATTGCCGCCCCCTGCAGACTCGCGGCCAATTAGCCGCCAGCGGGGGGGTGTCAATCAACCCGATCGTACCCAATCGGGTTGAATTCCGGCCATGTCTGTCTGCCTGCTCAAAGCAGGCGGACAGGTTATGGAGAAGCGGTCTTTGTGACCGCTGCTTCATAACTGCTGTTTCTGGTGAGCCTGCAGGCTCTCCAGAAACACGGGGCATCAAGCTCCATTCAGAGCTTGATAGATAGGCCCTTATGAGAGAATACATTAACACGATCGCAATATTAATATAATATACGGTATCCAATCATGTGCAAGAAAACAAAGTCGAGCACAGATAGCGCGCAAGTGGGAGCGATAAATTACTGCTCCAATTATCTTTTAAATGGTCTTGGAGGTTTGTAGTTGCTAAGGCAGCAGAGATTGAAGGGTTTGAAAAACTTCCCTCATCCAGCTCAATTGCAGCTACCTAAGCTTACTTGTTCTGCCCCCTTTGTGCCATCACGTCGACACATGTGCACGTGGTGACATCACTGGCACTCCCATGAAGCCTGGGAGTGCCGCCCACTAGGCCACCAGCGATTGTCAGCCTATAGTGCAGGGGATCACCAAAAATGCACATTTAAAAAACCTTTTCCGGGTTTGTCTTAAAATCCTTTACAATAACTCTTTAATTTTCAATTTTGGTTAATCTGATCATTCTTTTATTTTATTTGTTACAATTAAATTATGTATTTATATTGTTTATCTTATTTGGTGTCCTTTCTTATCAGAATTATCTATCAGAAACTGTATTATATCTTTAGCCTGAAATATTCATTATTATTACAAAAGAGATTCCCAAATAGTAAAACACCTAAGTTAGCACACAGAAAAATCATAAAAAAATCTTCCATAACTCCTTGCATTTGTGCCTAAAGTATAATTAGGATTTTAATGGCAATAAATTATAAGTGAAAATACAATTTAGTACCAATATTATTCCAATAATAACAACCAATAGTAACATGCAATCAGCAAAAAAATAAAATGGTTTCTTAGAAAACTTATTCAACGTCACACTAATGAAAAATGTGTGATAATATCCTGGACAAAATTTCCTAATAAAGGATAATACGGCAATTATTTTCATTCTCATATTACTTGCATTATGCAAAGCAAAATATAGAGTAAGCAATTGCACTCATTTTATAAAATAAATACCAAGCAAAACAATAAATGCATATGTTTCTGTGTAAAGCTTGTAAGATAAGAAATTGTATTTAGGAATTAAACATTTGCTTAGTAAAATGTTTATTTTAAACTATGTGCTATGCATTTATAAATGTACTAGGAAAAGAATATTGTAGCAATTTTCAATATGACATTTGGATATTTTGTATAATATAGCAACATCAAATATGCTGTTTATTATGATAAGGAATATTCTGTAGCATCAGTCCCTTAGACCTTGAGAAACAAATGTGCATTTTTAAAAAACATTACTGTAAATCACTTCTCTGAAATAACAGGAAAAACTGAGAAATAAAGTAAATAAGGCCTAGATTTGGAGTTTGACGTTAGCCGTGAAAACCAGCGTTAGAGGCTCCTAACGCTGGTTTTAGGCTAACTCTGGTATTTGGAGTCACTCAAAAAAGGGTCTAACGCTCACTTTTCAGCCGCGACTTTTCCATACCGCAGATCCCCTTGCGTAAATTGCGTATCCTATCTTTTCAATGGGATTTTTCTAACTCCGGTATTTAGAGTCGTGTCTGAAGTGAGCGTTAGAAATCTAACGACAAAACTCCAGCCGCAGGAAAAAAGTCAGTAGTTAAGAGCTTTCTGGGCTAACGCCGGTTTATAAAGCTCTTAACTACTGTGCTCTAAAGTACACTAACACCCATAAACTACCTATGTACCCCTAAACCGAGGTCCCCCCACATCGCCGCCACTCGATTAAATTTTTTTAACCCCTAATCTGCCGACCGCCAACTACGTTATCCTTATGTACCCCTAATCTGCTGCCCCTAACACTGCCGACAACTATATTATATTTATTAACCCCTAACCTGCCCCCCACAACGTCGCCGCCAGCTACCTACACTTATTAACCCCTAATCTGCCGACCGCAAAGCGCCGCCACCTACGTTATCCTTATGTACCCCTAATCTGCTGCCCCTAACACCGCCGACCCCTACATTATATTTATTAACCCCTAATCTGCCCCCCACAATGTCGCCTCCACCTGCCTAAACTTATTAACCCCTAATCTGCCGAGCGGACCTGAGCACTACTATAATAAAGTTATTAACCCCTAATCCGCCTCACTAACCCTATAATAAATAGTATTAACCCCTAATCTGCCCTCCCTAACATCGCCGACACCTAACTTCAATTATTAACCCCTAATCTGCCGACTGGAGCTTACCGCTATTCTAATAAATGTATTAACCCCTAAAGCTAAGTCTAACCCTAACACTAACACCCCCCTAAATTAAATATAATTTTAATCTAATGAAATTAATTAACTCTTATTAATTAAATTATTCCTATTTAAAGCTAAATACTTACCTGTAAAATAAATCCTAATATAGCTACAATATAAATTATAATTACATTGTAGCTATTTTAGGATTAATATTTATTTTACAGGCAACTTTGTAATTATTTTAACCAGGTACAATAGCTATTAAATAGTTAAGAACTATTTAATAGATACCTAGTTAAAATAATTACAAAATTACCTGTAAAATAAATCCTAACCTAAGTTACAATTAAACCTAACACTATACTATCATTAAATTAATTAAATAAAATACCTACAATTACCTACAATTAAACCTAACACTACAGGGAGTACAGAATTATTAGGAAAATGAGTATTTTGACCACATCATCCTCTTTATGCATGTTGTCTTACTCCAAGCTGTATAGGCTCGAAAGCCTACTACCAATTAAGCATATTAGGTGATGTGCATCTCTGTAATGAGAAGGGGTGTGGTCTAATGACATCAACACCCTATATCAGGTGTGCATAATTATTAGGCAACTTCCTTTCCTGTGGCAAAATGGGTCAAAAGAAGGACTTGACAGGCTCAGAAAAGTCAAAAATAGTGAGATATCTTGCAGAGGGATGCAGCACTCTTAAAAATTGCAAAGCTTCTGAAGCGTGATCATCGAACAATCAAGCGTTTCATTCAAAATAGTCAACAGGGTCGCAAGAAGCGTGTGAAAAAACCAAGACACAAAATAACTGCCCATGAACTGAGAAAAGTCAAGCGTGCAGCTGCCAAGATGCCACTTGCCACCAGTTTGGCCATATGTCAGAGCTGCAACATCACTGGAGTGCCCAAAAGCACAAGGTGTGCAATACTCAGAGACATGGCCAAGGTAAGATTAGGGGTTAATAAGTGTAGGTAGCTGGCGGCGACGTTGTAGGGGGCAGGTTAGGGGTTAATAAATATAATATAGTTGTCGGCAGTGTTAAGGGCAGCAGATTAGGGGTACATAAGGATAACGTAGTTGGCTGTCGGCAGATTAGGGGTTAAAAAAATTTAATCGAGTGGCGGCGATGTGGGGGGACCTCGGTTTAGGGGTACATAGGTAGTTTATGGGTGTTAGTGTACTTTAGAGCACAGTAGTTAAGAGCTTTATAAACCGGCGTTAGCCCAAAAAGCTCTTAACTACTGACTTTTTTCCTGCGGCTGGAGTTTTGTCGTTAGATTTCTAACGCTCACTTCAGACACGACTCTAAATACCGGAGTTAGAAAAATCCCATTGAAAAGATAGGATACGCAATTTACGCAAGGGGATCTGCGGTATGGAAAAGTCGCGGCTGAAAAGTGAGCGTTAGACCCTTTTTTGAGTGACTCCATTCTATTGGCTGATCGGAACAGCCAATAGAATGTGAGCTCAATCTGATTGGCTGATTCCATCAGCCAATCAGAATATTCCTACCTTAATTCCGATTGGCTGATAGAATCCTATCAGCCAATCGGAATTCGAGGGACGCCACCTTGGATGACGTCATTTAAAGGAACCGTCATTCGTCGTTCAGTCGTCGGCCAGGATGGATGTTCCGCGTCGGAGGTCTTCAGGATGCTGCCGCTCCGCTCCAGATGGATGTTGATAGAAGATGCCGCCTTAATGAAGACTTCAATCGGATGGAAGATCTCTTCTGCCCCGCTTGGATGAAGACTTCAATCGGATGGAAGACCTCTTCTGCCCCGCTTGGATGAAGACTTCTACCGGATCATGGACATCTTCAGCCCCCCGCTTGGGCTTGGATCTGGACATTGGAGGAGCTCTTCAGGACGGATCGGTGAACCTGGTATGGTGAAGATAAGGTAGGAAGATCTTCAGGGGCTTAGTGTTAGGTTTATTTAAGGGGAGTTTGGGTTAGATTAGGGGTATGTGGGTGGTGGGTTGTAATGTTGGGGGGGGTATTGTATGTTTTTTTTACAGGCAAAAGAGCTGAACTTCTTGGGGCATGCCCCGCAAAGGGCCCTGTTCAGGGCTGGTAAGGTAAAAGAGCTTTTAACTTTAGTAATTTAGAATAGGGTAGGGCATTTTTTTATTTTGGGGGGCTTTGTTGTTTTAGTAGGGGGCTTAGAGTAGGTGTAATTAGTTTAAAATTGTTGTACTATTTTTCTTATGTTTGTAGATATTTTTTTATTTTTTGTAACTTAGTTCTTTTTTATTTTTTGTACTTTAGTTAGTTTATTTCATTGTAGTTAATTGTAGATATTGTATTTAATTAATGTATTGATAGTGTAGTGTTAGGTTTAATTGTAGGTAATTGTAGGTATTTTATTTAATTAATTTAATGATAGTATAGTGTTAGGTTTATTTGTAACTTAGGTTAGGATTTATTTTACAGGTAATTTTGTAATTATTTTAACTAGGTAACTATTAAATAGTTCTTAACTATTTAATAGCTATTGTACCTGGTTAAAATAATTACAAAGTTGCCTGTAAAATAAATATTAATCCTAAAATAGCTACAATGTAATTATAATTTATATTGTAGATATATTAGGATTTATTTTACAGGTAAGTATTTAGCTTTAAATAGGAATAATTTATTTAATAAGAGTTAATTAATTTCGTTAGATTAAAATTATATTTAATTTAGGGGGGTGTTAGTGTTAGGGTTAGACTTAGCTTTAGGGGTTAATACATTTATTAGAATAACGGTGAGCTCCAGTCGGCAGATTAGGGGTTAATAATTGAAGTTAGGTGTCGGCGATGTTAGGGAGGGCAGATTAGGGGTTAATACTATTTATTATAGGGTTAGTGAGGCGGATTAGGGGTTAATAACTTTATTATAGTAGCGCTCAGGTCCGCTCGGCAGATTAGGGGTTAATAAGTGTAGGCAGGTGGAGGCGAAGTTGTGGGGGGCAGATTAGGGGTTAATAAATATAATATAGGGGTCGGCGATGTTAGGGCAGCAGATTTGGGGTACATAAGGATAATGTAAGTAGCGGCGGTTTACGGAGCGGCAGATTAGGGGTTAATAATAATATGTAGGGGTCAGCGATAGCGGGGGCGGCAGAATAGGGGTTAATAAGTGTAAGGTTAGGGATGTTTAGACTCGGGGTACATGTTAGAGTGTTAGGTGCAGACGTAGGAAGTGTTTCCCCATAGCAAACAATGGGGCTTCGTTAGGAGCTGAACGCGGCTTTTTTGCAGGTGTTAGGTTTTTTTTCAGCTCAAACAGCCCCATTGTTTTCTATGGGGGAATCGTGCACGAGCAAGTTTTTGAGGCTGGCCGCTTGCGTAAGCAACTCTGGTATCGAGAGTTGAAGCTGCGTTAAAAATGCTCTACGCTCCTTTTTTGGAGCCTAACGCAGCCTTTATGTGGACTCTCAATACCAGAGTTATTTTTATGGTGCGGCCAGAAAAAAGCCGGCGTTAGCTACGCGGGTCCTTACCGACAAAACTCTAAATCTAGGCCTAAGTGATTTATTTATATTATATTAAAATCCAATGAAAGGAAGGAATTTGTACAAGTATGGTTGAAGTGATGTATCATTGAGAAGATATACTTAGTCTATACAATGCTGCAGGTCTTGGAGTCAGTTTATGTTAACCCCTCATTTTTTGCTAGTCAGTTTTTGTTATTAAAAATGGGAATTACTTTTTCTTCTTTAACAAAGTTAACACACAAATTGTTAACTCAAATTAGATTGAATCTACATTTTCCCACAATGGTACTTAGAACTGATTATAATGAATGCTGATTATTGGAATCCCAAATGGTTTAACAGCGTTAATGGAGTCTGTGTATGTTTTGCAATTGGAGAGAGTGATGTTTATGATAAGTGTTTATATGATTGCCATTTGTAAATGGGTATACTGAAAAAGTTTGACCAATGATGTTTTTTTAACATCATTAAGTGCAAGATTGCTAAAAGCCATTTCTAGATATCATGGTCGTGATTTCTGTTTTCTTAGATTTCCTGTAGATCTATTTAGCTGTACAATATACCACATATAACTCTATTAAATACATATGTATGTCTGTCCTGTCCGCTACCGAGGGACAATAAAATAACACTGAATATAGGTTTAATGAATCTAGAACATATTTTCATTTATACATCTAAGATGATGCATGTGACCATTTCAGAGAGTATTGCACATGCACAACATAATACAGTAGAAGTATCCCAAATTGTCTTAAAACTCGGTCAAACATGTGGAAAAGGCAAGATTTGCACATTATCGACATTTTTTTTTTTGTGTTGAATTCAATGTGAAAAAAATGTTCCTGCCAAATTAAAGTGAAAATCTTGTGGTAGGGAGATAGGAATCGACCCTTATGTCTCATAGCTTTGCCATCATTCACAAATGTCTGCTTGAGAAAATGCAGGAGTGATTGTTTGTTTCCGTACTGTGAGCGACACTGGAGAAAATCTCAAAGTTCAGCTGACTTTCTTCACTACAAGTTCATCTTGAACTCCTTCTATTCTGCCCTTAATCTTTATAAGCAACAATACTTCTCTACTCTCATCTCTACTCTTTCCTCTAACCCAAAACATCTGTTTTCCACATTCAATACTCTTCTCCACCCACCCCCACCTCCTAATACAACTTCTCTCTCAGCTCAAGATTTTGCAGCCACTTCAATAACAAAATTGACTCCATCAGAAATGAAATCAGCTCTCAACATAATACCAATCTCCCACACCCTCAAAATCTCACAATCATCCAAAACTCAAACAGCCATAAATTTAGCTCATTTGCCCCTGTTACCAAGGAAGAAGTTTCTGCCCTTATACTGTCCTCCCACCTCACTACCTGTGCCCTCGACCCCATCCCCTCACAGCTACTCCCCTCCATCTCTTCTACCCTTAATCCTATACTCACACACATTTTAAACCTCTCCATCAGCACTGGTATATTTCCCTCATCTCTAAAACATGCACTGGTCACACCTGTACTCAAAAAAACCTTCTCTCGATCCAACCTCTCCATCCAACTACCGCCCTATTTCCCTACTCCCTCTTGCCTCAAAGATTCTTGAAAAGCTAGTATATGCATGTCTATCAAATTTCCTTACACTAAACTCTCTTCTTGACCCTCTACAATCTGGATTTCGTCCCCATCACTCCAAAGAGACAGCAGTTGTCAAGGTTACCAATGACCTACTTATAGCAAAATCCAAAGGCCACTTCTCTCTGCTTATCCTCCTTGATCTGTCTGCAGCCTTTGACACTGTCGACCACCCTCTTTTGCTCTAAACCCTCCAATCCTTCGGGATCTACGACACCGCTTTCTCATGTTTCTCTTCCTTTTTTTATATATATATATTTCTTTATTTATATTCCCATAGAATAGATACATAGCATCTTATTTTAGGCTTTAATTGCACCTCACAGGGTATTTTGTTAATTCCATATACAAATCAAAAAAGATAAGGCATATTCATAATCAAAACATAATAACAGGTACATTTCAACCTTTTTGGATCACTGCCAAAACGCAAAGAACATCACATATCACATAATTCCTCATTTATACTTTGGGTATATTTCGCCTAAAAAATAAAAAATAAAATAAAATTAAATTAAAAAAGGGGGGGGCACTACTCTCTAGGGAATTTGTTTCGTTCTATTGCTGTTTCTAGAAATACCGAGCCCTTAAAGGGGGAAATCACCTGTATTTGTGTTTTTCTTGGATATGAAAGAATCAAGCTTTTCCATTTAATAAAAAAAAGCATAACCGCTATCCAAAATTAATTGATTGTTTATTTTCTGTATATGCTCAGCTAACATAGGTACTCTTTTAGATTTCCAATATTTAATATTAAAGTCCGTCCGTTGAGTAAAACCAAGTTTACAAAACTTCTATTTGATGAATTCTTGGACTCCTCCATCAAAAAAGGGACATGTTTATCCTGGATCTTTGCAGTATTTTACTCACCCAGAATTCAATTTTATTCCAGTATTTCTTAATTTTGGGGCAATTCCACAGGCAGTGATAAAGATCAGCTGCTGAATAACTACACGTATCACATACACTGCCATTGATATACCACTTTGATTCAGATATGGTGTAATATAAGCTTTATTTATTATTTTAACATGTGATTCTCTTAACGAAGTTGTTATCGTGGCTTCCTCAACCAGCTTAAAACTATTCTGAATTGTGTTAGTAGAATTTTTCCAGTTCACCACTATTTTATCAATATTATCTTGCGCTTGAAATGCCTTCACAGTTTTGTATAGCAAAGAGATAGCAAAATTGCCTGCTTTATATATACCAATCACTGGTTCTATTCGTACACAGCCTGTCTCAATTGGGGTTTCTTTCATAATGTCATCAAATAGGTGCCATATCTAAAAGTCTTTATCTAGCAAATTAAAATCCCTTTTTAACTCCGCAAAGACTTTACATCTGTACTCATCTCTCTCCTTCAACTGTTGAATATAGATCAGGCGGCTGTTGATTCCATTGCGCAAAGATTTTAGAATTAAGAGCTGGCATAAATTTAGGATTTCCGATGATTTGGTAGATATTTAGAAATAGGTAAATTTAGTTTCATAATATTTTTTTAGAATTTTTTGCCATGCCTTTATTATGTTACTCAAGACAGGTAGGCAATTTATTCCTTGAGCAATGAATTAGGGCTTTTAATGCATAAGTAGCTACCATCAGATTTTCTAATCTAGGTGAAGTGTAATACTCCTTGTCATTTATCCAATCTAAGGCTATTTTTCCTAAACAGACAATATTATAAAGTTCAATATCCAGTAGGGACAGTCCTCCATCGGATTTTAAGAAAAAAATGCTTTTTAAATGCAATTGCTTTCCTTTTCTGTCCCCATATAAATTGTAGACAGCATTTTTTAAATTCTGCGAGTTCCCAGTTTTTGATAAAAAAGGTAGATTTTGCATCATATACAGAAGCTTTGGAAAAATCATCATTTTTATCAGATTTATCTTGCCCAAGAGAGACAACTGAAATATAGACCAGTTCAATAAGTCCCTGTATATTTTAGCAAACAATTGGGGATAGTTCATATCATACCACTCATTTGGGTTTTTAGATAGTACAATACCCAGATATTTAAAACTTGTATTTACTTCTCAAAAATGGGTATTTTTTACACTATTTCTTGTTTTATATAGCCGTAGAATTTCTGACCTAGTAGGATTTGGTTTGTATCCAAAAAGGCACTAAATTCCTCCATAGCATTATTTAAGATTGGGATACTTCTTTCTGAGTCTCAAATAAAAACTAATAGATTGTCTGCAAAAAGCAGAAGTGTACTTTTCCTTTGGCCATATACCCACTAAGTTTTTCCTCAAAACAGTTGCTAATGATTCTATAGCTAAGTTAAATAAATATGGGGATAATGGGCAGCCTTGTCTAGATCCCTTTGGAGCAAAAAATTAGGAGTAGGGATCCCATTCACTAGAATAGATACTGATGGGTTTGTATAAATCAAGTTTATAAAGTTGTTAATATTTCCCTGGAATCCAAATTTAGCTAAGGTCGTAAATAAATGGTCCCACGTCACAGAATCCTTTTCTGCATCAACTGCTTTTATAGCAAGATCAGTATTTATCTTATGATTCTTTTCCTGGAGTTTCATCCACTAATAATTAATAAATAACTGTAGTCTCCTCACATTAAAAGTTACATTTCTTTTCTGCATAAACCCGACCTTGTCCTTATAAATGAATGGGTCCAGAATACTTTTTATTCTTTGTGCAATAATAGTCGTATTTTATAATCACTATTCATGAGTGAAATGGGTCTATATGCGTTTATATCTGTCGGGTCTTTACCTTTTTTCAGAATTAACGATATTAATGAAGCATTAAAATAGCGCAACTGCATATTATTCTGAATATAATACTTGTTAAACAAATGTTGTAATGTTGGGACAATTTCTTCTATGAGTATTTTATATAGTTCAATAGGTAACTGGTCTGGATCTCAAGCCTTATCTAACGTTAAAGATTTAATAGCTTGAATGATTTATTTCTGTGTTATCTCTGCATTTATGTTATTTAGCTGTTCTCTAGAGATCTTAGGGACTTGAATTCTTGCCCAGAAATCAATTTTTTCTTGTAGATTAATTTCACTTTTTGAATAAACTTTTTGGAAAAATTGAGCTACATAATTTCTCATTTCCTGTACATTGGTGCACCTTTCTCCATTAATATTGAGGGTTTCAATAACGTCTTTTACTTTTAATTCTTACAAGATTTGCCAACGATTTGACTGCTTTTCCCCCATATCTAAAAAAAAGCTCTAGTCCTCAGTTCTTCCTGTACCCTTCTTTGTGTTAAAAACACTTCCCTTTCCTTTTTGATCTCAATATATATTTCTCCCAAAGCTTTTTATTAGTAGAATCACTTATAAATTAATTATAGGCATTACGAAGGCGCTTGGCTAGTGCTAGATCTCTAGCTTGCATTCCCTGCATTTGTTTTGAACTAAGTAAGCTTTAATTTCGCCTCTTACTACTGCCTTAAATGTCTCCCAAAATAATTCACTGTTTTCTATATGGGCATAGTTGAATTCAGAGAACTCCCTCCATTTTAGTTTTAACTAGTTTTTAAATGGATTGTTTGCGAAAAGATATTTTGGAAAATAAAATATCCAAATGGTATTAGTGTTTAATTTCTTAAAGGGACAGTCTAGGCCAAAATAAACTTTCATGATTCAGATAGAGCATGTAATTTTAAACAATTTTCCAATTTACTTTTATCATCAATTTTGCTGTGTTCTTTTGGTATTCTTAGTTGAAAGCTTAACCTAGGAGGTTCATATGCTAATTTCTTAGACCTTGAAGGCCACCTCTTTTCAGAATGCATTTTAACAGATTTTCACCACTAGAGGGTGTTAGTTCACATATTTCATATAGATAATACTGTGCGCATGCACGTGAAGTTATCTGGGAGCAGGCACTGATTGGCTAGACTACAAGTCTGTCAAAAGAACTGAAATAAAGGGGCAGTTTGCAGAGGCTTAGATACAATATAATCACAGAGGTTAAAAGTATATTATAATAACTTTGTTGGTTATGCAAAACTGGGGAATGGGTAATAAAGGGATTATCTATCTATTAAAACAATTAAAATTCTGGTGTAGACTGTCCCTTTAATGTTCAATTTCAGAGTCAAGACTGCATGGTCTGAAAATATTATTTCATATATTCCTGCAGACATTTCTAGACTAGTAACCCTTTCAGAGATTAAAAAGGCATCTATTCTAGACATCGTTTTATATGTATAAGATGAAAAAGTAAATGCTCTATTATCTGGATTTTGGAGTCTCAATATATCATGCATTTTCAGCGCTTGACAGAAATTCTTTAACAATTTTACTTCCTGCTTGCTATTTTTATTTAGGGAAGCTTTTAATCTATCCAAGGCTGGGTGCATAACCATTTTAAGATCTCCTGCAATAAATAAATTCTTTGAGCTATATTCAGTCAGTTTTACATGAAGATTATCCAAAAAAAAGTTTATCCAACTTGTTAGGTCCATAAACATTACATAATACTAATTGGACTCCCTCTACCTCCAGCTGTATTATAATATATCTCTCCTCTTTGTCTAATTCTAATTGTAGAGTTTTGTAGGTCAAATTTTTGTTAAATATAATTGCCACTCATTTTTTCTGTTAGTGCATGGTTTTGCTATCACTTCCCCCACCCACCCTGTTCTTAGTTTATCTAGCTCTCTCTCTTTCAGATGGGTCTGCTGAATTTCGGCAGCTTGTTTAAGATGTTTTAAGATATTTTTCCTTTTCTGGGGTGAAGTAATTCCGCCTACATTCCAGGACACTAATTGGATACTATCTTTCATTATAGATTACTGAAATAGTTTGTTATAGTGACACTAGGTCGAGGGGAAAGAATGGGGAGAAAAGAAAAAAAAACGGGTACTCTTACCTTAAAACAAAGTATATACATCAGAAGTCATTTTTCTGTTATACACTTCAACTTATAGGTAATAACCCAATAATTCTCAATTTGCATTAGGTCATTTATAATAGACAATGTAAAAATAAAAGGAAAATGAACCATCAGCATTTATGAATTCACCGTAGACTTGCAACTCATATTTATGTAACTTGGCCTTTTTTGTTCATAAATTCCTGTGCTTCGTCAGGGTTATTCAGCAGAAACATCCCATTTGCTGTAGTATCTTTAATTTTAGCTGGATATATAATAGTTGCTTTAAAACCATCTTTAATCATTCTGGTACAAATAGGTGCCAATTAGCGTCTCCTCTGGGATGTTTCTGCAAAAAAATCCTGGAATAATAGTATATTTCTTTCCTTAAATACAAAAGGGAATTGCTTTCTATAGTGGCTCAAAATGTTAATTTTATCCTGGTAGTTCAAGTATTTAACTATAATTGGTCTGCCCTTAGTGTTAGTTTCGGCAGACTGTCTGGCCGCCCCTAGTCTGTGCACTCTTTTTACTGGAATAGGGGTATTTCGTACATCTAAACCAAGACTTGAAGGTAATTCAGTTGAAACACATTTTAGGAGATCTTGGAACTCTATAGACTCTGGAATGCCGATAATTCTAACATTATTTCGGCGTGAGCGGTCTTCCAGCTCTTCTAGTTTAGCTTGCATAGACTTAATCTGTGAGGACTGCTCACCAGGGTCGGCTCCAGAACGAATGAAATGGGGGGCATTTTTTTTCACGAGGGGGCACGCATTTAAAAAGCATGTATGAGAGTCAAAAATAAGAGCAGACCTACTGTGGCAGTCCAGGGGTTACATTTATCAGATCTCTGGCTGTGCAGGAGTTAGATTTGTTTATATTTCTGGAAGTGCAGCGGTTACATGTGTCATATCTCAAGGAGTATAGGGGTTACATTTATAAGATGTCTAGCAGTGCCGCAGCAGTTACATTTACCAGATTTATGGCAGTGCAGGGGTTACATTTGTCATATCTCAGGAATGTCTCCCATAAATGACACAGCCAGTGGACACTGTTTGCATGTGTAGCTCTACCAATGACCCTACTAATGATCAAATAAGCTTTTACATGACAATAAGTTTGAGTGCCAAGCAGTACATTACTTGTACAGATATTATTAATGATATTTAAACACAAATTATATATATATATATATATATATATATATATATACACATATACACACACACACATATACACACACACATATATATATATACACACATACAAACACAGTATATATATATATATATATATATATACATACACACGGTATATATGTATATACACACACACATATATATATATATATATATATATATATACACACACACAAACAATATATATATATATATATATATATATATATATACACACAGTGTGTGTATTGTGTGTATGTATGTATGTATATATATATATATATATATATATATATATATATATATATATATATATATATATAAAATAAAACAACCTTGGGGACATATAGGAGATGTTTTGAAACATGTAAATAATAAACATAAGACTATTTCACTCATTGTCCCACAGCTACATTTGAAGTGTATGTATGTGACCACCTATAATCTGACACACATTTTACACTGATCAGCAGGCACAATGCACACTTGTTTTATGTGACCTGCAGTGGGGAAACCAAGGAATTCCCAATTTGCTTCTTTATCTGTGGCCACCAGGATATAAAGCACAATAGGGAAGGAATATTACTCTCACACACACATTGGTTATACGGCTGTGTTTTCACAAAATTACTTCTGCCTTCCCTCTCACTGACTGTTAGCTTATCCCAGCACTTCCTGCAGAGGTCTGATGATGTCATCATCTCACTTCAGCTCTGTAGTAAGTGGGCTAGCAGGAGGAGGGGCATTGCAAGCCTTAGGTTAACTGTGAGAGCACCATCAGGGAAATGCAACTTTATTTGTTATCTGGTTGTAAATAGAGGAGAGTAAAGAGATTAGCTGGGCCCTCCAGTAGCGGATCTCCAGGGTCCAGTGGCTGCAAATGGTTGATGTGACATTTGGGACCCTGGATGTTCCGTCACTTTTAAAATGTTAAAAAAAAAATTAAAAATCACTTCTTTTGCCCTGGGGGGCACAACATTCCATTTGGGGGGGCATTGCCCCCAATGCCCCCCCTTAGAGCCGACCCTGCTGCTCACTAAGGCCTAGATTTGGAGTTCGGCGGTAGCCGTCAAAACCAGCGTTAGAGGCTCCTAACGCTGGTTTTGGCCGCCCGCTGGTATTTGGAGTCAGTGATTAAAGGGTCTAACGCTCACTTTTCAGCCGCGACTTTTCCATACCGCAGATCCCCCTACGCCATTTGCGTAGCCTATCTTTTCAATGGGATCTTTCTAACGCTGGTATTTAGAGTCGTTTCTGAAGTGAGCGTTAGAGCTCTAACGACAAGATTCCAGCCGCCTGAAAATAGCAGGAGTTAAGAGCTTTCTGGCTAACGCCGGTTCATAAAGCTCTTAACTACTGTACCCTAAAGTACACTAACACCCATAAACTACCTATGTACCCCTAAACCAAGGTCCCCCCACATCGCCGCCACTCGATTAAAATTTTTAACCCCTAATCTGCTGACCGCCAACTACGTTATATTTATGTACCCCTAATCTGCTGCCCCTAACCCCGCCGACCCCTATATTATATTTATTAACCCCTAACCTGCCCCCCACAACGTCGCCGCCAGCTACTTACAATAATTAACCCCTAATCTGCTGCTCCATAAACCGCCGCTACTTACATTATCCCTATGTACCCCTAATCTGCTGCCCCTAACATCGCCGACCCCTATATTATATTTATTAACCCCTAATCTGCCCCCCTCAACGTCGCCGACACCTGCCTACACTTATTAACCCCTAATCTGCCGAGCGGACCTGAGCGCTACTATAATAAAGTTATTAACCCCTAATCCGCCTCACTAACCCTATCATAAATAGTATTAACCCCTAATCTGCCCTCCCTAACATCGCCGACACCTACCTTCAATTATTAACCCCTAATCTGCCGACCGGAGCTCACCGCTATTCTAATAAATGTATTAACCCCTAAAGCTAAGTCTAACCCTAACACTAACACCCCCCTAAGTTAAATATAATTTTTATCTAACGAAATAAATTAACTCTTATTAAATAACTTATTCCTATTTAAAGCTAAATACTTACCTGTAAAATAAATCCTAATATAGCTACAATATAAATTATAATTATATTATAGCTATTTTAGGATTAATATTTATTTTACAGGCAACTTTGTAATTATTTTAACCAGGTACAATAGCTATTAAATAGTTAAGAACTATTTAATAGTTACCTAGTTAAAATAATAACAAATTTACCTGTAAAATAAATCCTAACCTAAGTTATAATTAAACCTAACACTACCCTATCAATAAAATAATTAAATAAACTACCTACAATTACCTACAATTAACCTAACACTACACTATGAATAAATTAATTAAACACAATTGCTACAAATAAATACAATTAAATAAACTAGCTAAAGTACAAAAAATAAAAAAGAACTAAGTTACAGAAAATAAAAAAATATTTACAAACATAAGAAAAATATTACAACAATTTTAAACTAATTACACCTACTCTAAGCCCCCTAATAAAATAACAAAGCCCCCCAAAATAAAAAAATGCCCTACCCTATTCTAAATTAAAAAAGTTACAAGCTCTTTTACCTTACCAGCCCTGAACAGGGCCCTTTGCGGGGCATGCCCCAAGAAAATCAGCTCTTTTGCCTGTAAAAAAAAACATACAATACCCCCCCCCCAACATTACAACCCACCACCCACATACCCCTAATCTAACCCAAACCCCCCTTAAATAAACCTAACACTAATCCCCTGAAGATCTTCCTACCTTGTCTTCACCATCCAGGTATCACCGATCCGTCCTGGCTCCAAGATCTTCATCCAACCCAAGCGGGGGTTGGCGATCCATAATCCGGTGCTCCAAAGTCTTCCTCCTATCCGGCAAGAAGAGGACATCCGGACCGGCAAACATCTTCTCCAAGGGGCATCTTCGATCTTCTTCCATCCGGTGCGGAGCGGGTCCATCTTGAAGCAGGCGACGCGGATCCATCCTCTTCTTCCGATGTCTCCCGACTAATGACGGTTCCTTTAAGGGACGTCATCCAAGATGGCGTCCCTCGAATTCCGATTGGCTGATAGGATTCTATCAGCCAATCGGAATTAAGGTAGGAATTTTCTGATTGGCTGATGGAATCAGCCAATCAGAATCTAGTTCAATCCGATTGGCCGATCCAATCAGCCAATCAGATTGAGCTCGCATTCTATTGGCTGATCGGAACAGCCAATAGAATGCGAGCTCAATCTGATTGGCTGATTGGATCAGCCAATCGGATTGAACTTGATTCTGATTGGCTGATTCCATCAGCCAATCAGAAAATTCCTACCTTAATTCCGATTGGCTGATAGAATCCTATCAGCCAATCGGAATTCGAGGGACGCCATCTTGGATGACGTCCCTTAAAGGAACCGTCATTAGTCGGGAGACATCGGAAGAAGAGGATGGATCCGCGTCGCCTGCTTCAAGATGGACCCGCTCCGCACCGGATGGAAGAAGATCGAAGATGCCGCTTGGAGAAGATGTTTGCCGGTCCGGATGTCCTCTTCTTGCCGGATAGGAGGAAGACTTTGGAGCACCGGATTATGGATCGCCAACCCCCCCCTTGGGTTGGATGAAGATCTTGGAGCCAGGACGGATCGGTGATACCTGGATGGTGAAGACAAGGTAGGAAGATCTTCAGGGGCTTAGTGTTAGGTTTATTTAAGGGGGGTTTGGGTTAGATTAGGGGTATGTGGGTGGTGGGTTGTAATGTTGGGGGGGGGGTATTGTATGTTTTTTTTTACAGGCAAAAGAGCTGAACTTCTTGGGGCATGCCCCGCAAAGGGCCCTGTTCAGGGCTGGTAAGGTAAAAGAGCTTGTAACTTTTTTAATTTAGAATAGGGTAGGGAATTTTTTATTTTGGGGGGCTTTGTTATTTTATTAGGGGGCTTAGAGTAGGTGTAATTAGTTTAAAATTGTTGTAATATTTTTCTTATGTTTGTAAATATTTTTTTATTTTCTGTAACTTAGTTCTTTTTTATTTTTTGTACTTTAGATAGTTTATTTAATTGTATTTATTTGTAGCAATTGTGTTTAATTAATTTATTGATAGTGTAGTGTTAGGTTAATTGTAGGTAATTGTAGGTAGTTTATTTAATTATTTTATTGATAGGGTAGTGTTAGGTTTAATTATATCTTAGGTTAGGATTTATTTTACAGGTAAATTTGTTATTATTTTAACTAGGTAACTATTAAATAGTTATTAACTATTTAATAGCTATTGTACCTGGTTAAAATAATTACAAAGTTGCCTGTAAAATAAATATTAATCCTAAAATAGCTATAATATAATTATAATTTATATTGTAGCTATATTAGGGTTTATTTTACAGGTAAGTATTTAGCTTTAAATAGGAATAATTTATTTAATAAGAGTTAATTTATTTCGTTAGATGTAAATTATATTTAAGTTAGGGGGGTGTTAGTGTTAGGGTTAGACTTAGCTTTAGGGGTTAATACATTTATTGGAATAGCGGTGAGCTCCGGTCGTCAGATTAGGGGTTAATAATTGAAGTTAGGTGTCGGCGATGTTAGGGAGGGCAGATTAGGGGTTAATACTATTTATGATAGGGTTAGTGAGGCGGATTAGGGGTTAATAACTTTATTATAGTAGCGCTCAGGTCCGCTCGGCAGATTAGGGGTTAATAAGTGTAGGCAGGTGTCGGCGACGTTGAGGGGGGCAGATTAGGGGTTAATAAATATAATATAGGGGTCGGCAGTGTTAGGGGCAGCAGATTAGGGGTACATAGGGATAACGTTGGTTGCGGCGGTGTACGGAGCGGCAGATTAGGGGTTAATAATAATATGCAGGGGTCAGCGATAGCGGGGGCGTCACATTAGGGGTTAATAAGTGTAAGGTTAGGGGTGTTTAGACTCGGAGTACATGTTAGAGTGTTAGGTGCAGACGTAGGAAGTGTTTCCCCATAGGAAACAATGGGGCTGCGTTAGGCGCTGAACGCTGCTTTTTTGCAGGTGTTAGGTTTTTTTCAGCTCAAACAGCCCCATTGTTTCCTATGGGAGAATCGTGCACGAGCACGTTTTTGATGCCGGCCGCGTCCGTAAGCAACTCTGGTATCGAGAGTTGCATTTGCGGTAAAAATGCTCTACGCTCCTTTTTTGGAGCCTAACGCAGCATTTGTTTGAACTCTCGATACCAGAGTTAAATTTATGGTGCGGCCAGAAAAAAGCCCGCGGAGCGTTAACAGCCCTTTTACCGCCGAACTCCAAATCTAGGCCTAATTGTTTGTTCTTGTTGATGAGATTATTTGCTCAGCTTCCTCTAGTCTATTTCGGCTAGATTTAGAGTTTTGTTGGTAACGACCCGCGTAGCTAATGCTGGCTTTTTTCTGGCCGCACCTTTAAAATAACTCTGGTATTGAGAGTCCACAGAATGGCGGCGTTAGGCTCCAAAAAAGGAGCGTACAGCATATTTAACGCCACTACAACTCTCGATACCAGAGTTGCTTACGGAAGCGGCCAGCTTAAAAAACGTGCCTGTGCACGATTTCCCCATAGGAAACAATGGGGCTGTTTGAGCTGAAAAAAACACCACGTTCAGCTCCTAACGCAGCCCCATTGTTTGCTATGGGGAAACACTTCCTACGTCTGCACCTAACACTCTAACATGTACCCCGAGTCTAAACACCCCTAACCTTACACGTATTAACCCCTATTCTGCCGCCCCCGTTATCGCTGACCCCTGTATATTATTTTTAACCCCTAATCTGCTGCTCCATAAACCGCCGCTACTTACATTATCCCTATGTACCCCTAATCTGCTGCCCCTAACACCGCCGACCCCTATATTATATCTATTAACCCCTAATCTGCCCCCCACAACTTCGCCTCCACCTGCCTACACTTATTAACCCCTAATCTGCCGAGCGGACCGCACGCTATTATTATAAAGTTATTAACCCCTAATCCGCCTCACTAACCCTATAATAAATAGTATTAACCCCTAATCTGCCCTCCCTAACATCACCGACACCTAACTTCAATTATTAACCCCTAATCTGCCGACTGGAGTTCACCGCTATTCTAATAAATGTATTAACCCCTAAAGCTAAGTCTAACCCTAACACTAACACCCCCTAACATAAATATAATTTTAATCTAATGAAATTAATTAACTCTTCTTAAATAAATTATTCCTATTTAAAGCTAAATACTTACCTGTAAAATAAATCCTAATATAGCTACAATATAAATTATAATTATATTATAGCTATTTTAGGATTAATATTTATTTTACAGGTAACTTTGTATTTATTTTAACCAGGTACAATAGCTATTAAATAGTTAAGAACTATTTAATAGCTAAAATAGTTAAAATAATTACAAATTTACCTGTAAAATAAATCCTAACCTAAGTTACAATTAAACCTAACACTACACTATCAATAAATAAATTAAATAAAATACCTATAATTATCTACAATTAAACCTAACACTACACTATAAATAAATAAAGTGATTGGATCAGCCAATCGGATTGAACTTGATTCTGATTGGCTGATTCCATCAGCCAATCAGAATATTCCTACCTTAATTCCGATTGGCTGATAGAATCCTATCAGCCAATCGGAATTCGAGGGACGCCATCTTGGATGACGTCCCTTAAAGGAACCATCATTCGTCGGGAAGTCGTCGTCGGAAGAAGATGGGTCCGCGGTGGAGGTCTTCAAGATGGAGCCGGTCCTTATTGGATGAAGATAGAAGATGCCGCTTGGAAGATGATGGTTGCCGGTCCGGATCTACTCTTCTTCCCAGATAGGATGAAGACTTTGGAGCCTCTTCTGGACTTCTTCAGCCGTCGGATGATGGATATCTAGCCCCCGCTTGGGCTTAGATGAAGATTTTGGAGCCAGGACCGATCGGTGATACCCGGTGAGGTGAAGATAAGGTAGGAAGATCTTCAGGGGCTTAGTGTTAGGTTTATTTTAGGGGGGTTTGGGTTCGATTAGGGGTATGTGGGTGGTGGGTTGTAATGTTGGGGGGGGGTATTGTATGTTTTTTTTTACAGGCAAAAGAGCTGAACTTCTTGTGGCATGCCCCGCAAAGGGCCCTGTTCAGGGCTGGTAAGGTAAAAGAGCTTTGAACTTTTGTAATTTAGAATAGGGTAGGCCATTTTCTATTTTGGGGGGCTTTGTTATTTTATTAGGGGGCTTAGAGTAGGTGTAATTAGTTTAAAATTGTTGTAATATTTTTCTTATGTTTGTAAATATTTTTTTATTTTTTGTAACTTAGTTCTTTTTTATTTTTCGTACTTTAGTTAGTTTATTTCATTGTAGTTATTTGTAGGTATTGTATTTAATTAATTTATTGATAGTGTAGTGTTAGGTTTAATTGTAGGTAATTGTAGGTATTGTATTTAATTAATTTATTGATAGTGTAGTGTTAGGTTAAATTGTAACTTAGGTTAGGATTTATTTTACAGGTAATTTTGTAATTATTTTAACTATTTTAGCTATTAAATAGTTCTTAACTATTTAATAGCTATTGTACCTGGTTAAAATAAATACAAAGTTACCTGTAAAATAAATATTAATCCTAAAATAGCTATAATATAATTATAATTTATATTGTAGCTATATTAGGATTTATTTTACAGGTAAGTATTTAGCTTTAAATAGGAATCATTTATTTAATAAGAGTTAATTAATTTCGTTTAAATTATATTTAATTTAGGGGGTGTTAGTGTTAGGGTTAGACTTAGCTTTAGGGGTTAATACATTTATTAGAATAGCGGCGAGATTCGGTCGGCAGATTAGGGGTTAATAATTGAAGTTAGGTGTCGGCGATGTTAGGGAGGGCAGATTAGGGGTTAATAAATATAATATATGGGTCGCCGATGTTAGGGCAACAGATTAGGGGTACATAGCTATAATGTAGCTGGCGGCGGCGTGCGGATGGCAGATTAGGGGTTAATAAGTGTAGGTAGCTGGCGGCGACGTTGTGGGGGGCAGATTAGGGGTTAATAAATATAATATAGGGGTCGGCGGTGTTAGGGGCAGCAGATTAGGGGTACATAAGGATAACGTAGGTGGCGGTCGGCAGATTAGGGGTTAAAAAAATTTAATCGAGTGTCGGCAATGTGGGGGGACCTCGGTTTAGGGGTACATAGGTAGTTTATGGGTGTTAGTGTACTTTAGGGCACAGTAGTTAAGAGCTTTATGAACCGGCGTTAGCCCAGAAAGCTCTTAACTACTGACTTTTTTCTGCGGCTGGAGTTTTGTCGTTAGATTTCTAACGCTCACTTCAGCCACGACTCTAAATACTGGAGTTAGAAAGATCCCATTGAAAAGATAGGATACGCAATTGACGTAAGGGGATCTGCGGTATGAAAAGTCGCGGCTGAAAAGTGAGCGTTAGACCCTTTTTTGAATGACTCCAAATACCGGCGGTAGCCTAAAACCAGCGTTAGGAGCCTCTAACGCTGGTTTTCACGGCTACCGCCAAACTCCAAATCTAGGCCTTTGTGAATTGTTTAACTTCAGAAGATAATGTTCCTAGATCCCTACGAATTTGGTCAAATTGTGGCATCATCAACTCTGACATTTGTTTAACTATGTCTTGTGTTACTATATTTTGCATTATAGTGTTTGAAACAAGGGAGACAGGTTCATTTAAACTATCGTTACTATTCCTAAGCTTTCTGTCTTTAGCTTTTGACGTCATAGCAAGTGATTTATCGGTAATAAATGTATCCATAAATGGCAAAATAACTTATGTGAAAAAATACAGTGATATAAACTCAGTGAATTCTTTGTGAGCAAGGGAAAAAAAAGAAAAAAAAGTAAAAAGAAACCAAAATAGTGACAAAATATTGATATTATGCTTTTTTTATTTTTTTTTTAACAGATACTATTGAACCTGGTTAGGGGCTAGTATATTAAGTGAGAAATAACTTTGTATGTTATTGAGTGCAGTTTACGTAGTTTAAGTGTTTAAATATTAAGGCCAGACATCAGAGACATCAATATATAAATAGATTGCGGTAGTATTATTTAACACTTCTAACTCCTCCTGGCTGAAGGAGTTACCTCTTGTTGTCCCCCTACTCCAGCAAGTTACAGAGAATAACAAAATCCGTTCCCCACATGTTTATGTCTACTTCTACTTTACATTCCTCTTTCTGTTTATTGGGTTAAATTCCAGAATCAACTTATGTTAGACACATACCCAATTAACTCAGAGTGAAATGCTTGCCAAGCTGCTCTCAAACCAGGAGCATGTATTCCTGGCCTCCTCAAGAAATTGCTTGGACGTATGGGAGTAACCCATGCTCTATCTGTCTCAGAGCCAACTTACTTGTGGTGCCTCCCTTTCTGGTCTCTGGGTTCTCTTCCTATCTATCTAACTGTACCTTTAGTTTAGCCTTCTCTGGAGCATCCTCTGCCCCATTACCACTTTCTGTTGGGGCTCTTTCCTCTGTCCCCTTCTCTTTTCATTAGGTTCCTTAATAAAGTCCCAGGGGTTTCAAAAATATTTCTATGCTGATGACACCCAAATATACCTCTCTGCACCAGACCTACCTCCTTCCTTACTAACCCGTGTCACTAACTGTCTTTCTCATATCTCATCTTGGATATCCTCTCACTACCTTAAGCTAAATCTCTCCAAAACTGCACTCCTTATTTTTCCCCCATCTTCCAAAATTTCCATCCCCCAATTTTCTATAACTGTTGATAATTCCATCATTACCCCTGCCCTGCATACCCAATGTCTTGGGGGTCTCACTTGACTCAGACCTTTCTTCACTCCTCACATTCAGTCCTTGTATAAAGCATGCTACTTCCACCTTAAAAACATCTCTAAAATTAGACATTTCCTTACACAAGACACAACTAAGATTTTAATCCACTCTCTCATTCTTTCCTGTCTCGACTATTGCAACTCTGTCCTCTCTGGTCTAACTAGCTGCTGCCTAGCTACTTTACCATTCATAATGAATGCCTCTGCCAGGCTCAACTTCCTTACATGTCATTCTTTATCTGCTGCACCTCTCTGCCAATCCCTTCACTGGCTTCCTCTTGGTTCAAGGATTAAACACAAAATTCTCACTCTGACATACAAAGTACTCAACTGCACTGCTCCCCCCTACATTTCAGACCTTGTCTCCAGACACTCTCCCTCTTGTCCCCTTCGCTCTGCTCACGATCCCCTACTCTCCTCCTTTCTTATTAATTCCTTACATTCCCATTTATAGGACTTCTCCAGACTGGCTCCCATCTTGTGGAACTCCCTGCCTTGCTCCACAAGACTCTCCCCTAGTTTTAACAGCTTCAAGCACTCCCTAAAGACTCTACTATTCAGGAATGCATACAACCTACACTAACCTTTACTAACTCCATTGCTTTCCCCTTGAACCCCTTAGAATGTAAGCCTATGAGCCAAGCTGTTTGTAGATCACCTTCATTAGAGCCAACTACGAGTTCGCTTCCATTGAGTCATTAAAAATGGAGCTGTAAACTACCGAAGCGTCCGACAGCTAAAAGTAATTTACGGCTCCATTTTAGTACCAGGTTTCCATTGAAAAGATTAGCGTGTTGCGCGCAGTCGCTCTTTTCATGTAGCTGTAAGTTAACTCTTCCATCTGATGTCGGATTTCTTGAAAATCAATTAGTTGCTAAGGTAACCCGACCTTATGCTATAGAATTTACGTTTAACGTCCGTGCTCCTTACCTGTGATCACCTCTCAAGAAAAATAAAGATACACTTATTCATATTTTTAATAATCAAATACTATTTTTTAATATAATTATATTTACCACTTCATAAATATAAGTAATATGTATTGCTGCCCTAGGCATAGGTCTAGTTTGCATTCTGTAGATATGTTCTTGCATATATTATTATATTTAAATATATACTGATATTTCTATTAGAATATAAGTTCAACTATTCCTATACATGAGACAACAATAAATATTACTTATAACAATTTATTTCTACATTATAACGCTTGCATTATTTGCAAGTTTTATCATTTAAATAGAAAATAGGTCTCAAAAAGCACAATTTTCCTCTTTTACATCTAGCGGAGCTGGGTGTAATATTTCTCAATGTATCGACAGCCTCCGACAGTATATTAACGGTTTGCTCTTTCATTGGAAACCTGGTATAATTTATCGATTAACGGCTTCTATTACTTTCTATGGGACGCAAAGATTTTTTCGGCAGCCGGAGTCCAGCTGCCGATATTGAGGTATAACGCGCCATTGGAAACAGTCAATAAACGATATTGCTTCCGACAGCATATTTATCGGTTTGCGAGTGCACGCAAACCAAATTACGACTCAATGGAAGCGAGCTCTACAACAGTGCAACTCTCGGCAGGGCCCTCTACCCATTTGATTCCTATAAATGTTATCTTGTATACCGCCTATGTTTATAGCACTGCAGAATCTGTTGGCGCTCTACAAATACCTGATAATAATAATAAAAATAAAGTTTGTATATGACAGAATAAGACTAGTATTTTGTCTTTTCTTAATTAAAAAACAAACATGAGAATTTCTGAGCTATGTGGAAAACATTCTTTTTTAATTAAGAAAATAAAAACTGTAACTGCTCTAGGCTTATGTATTAATCTGTAATGCTCATAATATTTGTGTATAAGTTAATGAATTCATATAGCTGTAAATGTATATGATTATTATGAACACTATAAATGTGATTAGATATATAACAGCATTGTTTAAAGGAATTTGAAACCCAAATTGTTTCTTTCATGATTCAGATAGAGAATACCATTTTGATCAACTTTTTAATTTACTTCTATTATAAATGTGCTTCATTCTCATTGATATCCTTGAAAATTCAACAATGCACTACTGGGAGCTATCTGAACACATTGGTTAGCCAATCGTAAGAGGCATATATGTGAAGCAACCAATCAGCAGCTCCTGAGTCTACCTAGGTATCCGTTTAAACAATGAATATCAGGAGAACAAAATAGAAGTAAATTGGAAAGTTGTTTAAAATCACTTGCTCTATCTAAATTAAGAAAGAAAAACAATTGGGTTGCATGTCCCTTTAATTATTATTTTTTCTCTGGTAATCTGTATCCTAGACTTTCATGACAAGCCCAGCTTCTTTTCCTAAATGCATTGCGGGCATGCTGTCTAGTCACAGCCGGCCCGACCGCGCCATTAAACTGAATGTAGCTCGCTCCCGCTCTGGTCTGGTAGTGGGAGCAAGCTAAATTCAGTTTAATGGCGCAATCGGGCTGGCTGTGACTAGACAGCGTGCCCGCAATGCGCTTAGGAAAAGAAGCTTGGCTTGTGTTGAAAGTCTAGTATACAGATTACCAGAGAAAAAAACATAATTTATGTAAGAACTTACCTGATAAATTCATTTATTTCATATTAGCAAGAGTCCATGAGCTAGTGACATATGGGATATACATTCCTACCAGGAGGGGCAAAGTTTCCCAAACCTCAAAATGCCTATAAATACACCCCTCACCACACCCACAAATCAGTTTAACGAATAGCCAAGAAGTGGGGTGATAAGAAAAAAAGTGCGAAGCATAAATATAAGGAATTGGAATAATTGTGCTTTATACAAAAAAATCATAACCACCACAAAAAAAGGGTGGGCCTCATGGACTCTTGCTAATATGAAAGAAATTAATTTATCAGGTAAGTTCTTACATAAATTATGTTTTCTTTCATGTAATTAGCAAGAGTCCATGAGCTAGTGACGTATGGGATAATGACTACCCAAGATGTGGATCTTCCATGCAAGAGTCACTAGAGAGGGAGGGATAAAATAAAGACAGCCAATTCCGCTGAAAATAATCCACACCCAAAAATAAAGTTTAAATCTTATAAAGAAAAAAACTGAAAATATAAGCAGAAGATTCAAACTGAAACAGCTGCCGGAAGTACTTTTCTACCAAAGACAGCTTCAGAAGAAGAAAACACATCAAAATGGTAGAATTTAGTAAAAGTATGCAAAGAAGACCAAGTTGCTGCTTTGCAAATCTGATCAACCGAAGCTTCATTCCTAAACGCCCAGGAGGTAGAAACTGACCTAGTAGTATGAGCTGTAATCCTTTGAGGCGGAGTTTTACCCGACTCAACATAAGCATGATGAATTAAAGATTTCAACCAAGATGCCAAAGAAATGGCAGAGGCCTTCTGACCTTTCCTAGAACCGGAAAAGATAACAAATAGACTAGAAGTCTTTCGGAAATTCTTAGTAGCTTCAACATAATATTTCAAAGCTCTAACTACATCCAAAGAATGCAATGATTTCTCCTTAGAATTCTTAGGATTAGGACATAATGAAGGAACCACAATTTCTCTACTAATGTTGTTGGAATTCACAACCTTAGGTAAAAATTTAAAAGAAGTTCGCAACACCGCCTTATCCTGGTGAAAAATCAGAAAAGTAGACTCACAAGAAAGAGCAGATAATTCAGAAACTCTTCTGGCAGAAGAGATGGCCAAAAGGAACAAAACTTTCCAAGAAAGTAATTTAATGTCCAATGAATGCATAGGTTCAAACGGAGGAGCTTGAAGAGCCATCAGAACCAAATTCAAACTCCAAGGAGGAGAAATTGACTTAATGACAGGTTTTATACGAACCAAAGCTTGTACAAAACAATGAATATCAGGAAGATTAGCAATCTTTCTGTGAAAAAGAACAGAAAGAGCAGAGATTTGTCCTTTCAAGGAACTTGCAGACAAACCTTTATCCAAACCATCCTGAAGAAACTGTAAAATTCTCGGAATTCTAAAAGAATGCCAGGAAAAATGATGAGAAAGACACCAAGAAATATAAGTCTTCTAGACTCTATAATATATCTCCCTAGATACAGATTTACGAGCCTGTAACATAGTATTAATCACAGAGTAAGAGAAACCTCTTTGACTAAGAATCAAGCGTTCAATCTCCATACCTTTAAATTTAAGGATTTGAGATCCTGATGGAAAAAAGGACCTTGTGACAGAAGGTCTGGCCTTAACGGAAGAGTCCACGGTTGGCAAGAGGCCATCCAGACAAGATCCGCATACCAAAACCTGTGAGGCCATGCTGGAGCTACCAGCAGAACAAACGAGCATTCCTTCAGAATCTTGGAGATTACTCTTGGAAGAAGAACTAGAGGCGGAAAGATATAGGCAGGATGATACTTCCAAGGAAGTGACAATGCATCCACTGCTACCGCTTGAGGATCCCTGGATCTGGACAGATACCTGGGAAGTTTCTTGTTTAGATGAGAGGCCATCAAATCTATTTCTGGAAGTCCCCACATTTGAACAATCTGAAGAAATACCTCTGGGTGAAGAGACCATTCGCCCGGATGTAACGTTTGGCGACTGAGATAATCCGCTTCCCAATTGTCTATACCTGGGATATGAACCGCAGAAACTAGACAGGAGCTGGATTCCACCCATACCAGAATTCGAGATACTTATTTCATAGCCAGAGGACTGTGAGTCCCTCCTTGATGATTGATGTATGCCACAGTTGTGACATTGTCTGTCTGAAAACAAATGAACGATTCTCTCTTTAGAAGAGGCCAAGACTGAAGAGCTCTGAAAATTGCACGGAGTTCCAAAATATTGATCGGTAATCTCACCTCCTGAGATTCCCAAACCCCTTGTGCTGTCAGAGACCCCCACACAGCTCCCCAACCTGTAAGACTTGCATCTGTTGAAATTACAGTCCAGGTCGGAAGAACAAAAGAAGCCCCCTGAACTAAACGATGGTGATCTGTCCACCACGTCAGAGAGTGTCGTAAAATTGGTTTTAAAGATATTAATTGAGATATCTTTGTGTAATCCCTGCACCACTGGTTCAGCATACAGAGCTGAAGAGGCCGCATGTGAAAACGAGCAAAGGGGATCGCGTCCGATGCAGCAGTCATAAGACCTAGAATTTCCATGCATAAGGCTACCGAAGGGAATGATTGTGACTGAAGGTTTCGACAAGCTGATATCAATTTTAGACGTCTCTTGTCTGTCAAAGATAGAGTCATGGACACTGAATCTATCTGGAAACCTAAAAAGGTTACCTGTGTCTGAGGAATCAATGAACTTTTTGGTAAATTGATCCTCCAACCATGATGTTGAAGAAACAACACAAGTCGATTTGTATGATATTCTGCTAAATGTGAAGACTGAGCAAGTACCAAGATATCGTCCAAATAAGGAAATACCACAATACCCTGTTCTCTGATTACAGACAGAAGGGCACCGAGAACCTTCGTAAAAATTCTTGGAGCTGTAGCTAGGCCAAACGGCAGAGCCACAAACTGGTAATGCTTGTCTAGGAAAGAGAATCTCAGAAACTGATAGTGAGCTGGATGAATCGGAATATGCAGATATGCATCCTGTAAATCTATTGTAGACATATAATGCCCTTGCTGAACAAAAGGCAGGATAGTCCTTACAGTTACCATTTTGAATGTTGGTATCCTTACATAACGATTCAATATTTTTAGATCCAGAACTGGTCTGAAGGAATTCTCCTTCTTTGGTACAATGAAGAGATTTGAATAAAACCCCAGTCCCTGTTCCAGAACTGGAACTGGCATAATTACTCCAGCCAACTCTAGATCTGAAACACATTTCAGAAATGCTTGAGCCTTCGCTGGGTTTACTGGGACACGGGAAAGAAAAAATCTCTTTGCAGGAGGCCTTATCTTGAAGCCAATTCTGTACCCTTCTGAAACAATGTTCTGAATCCAAAGATTGTGAACGGAATTGATCCAAATTTCTTTGAAAAAACATAATCTGCCCCCTACCAGCTGAGCTGGAATGAGGGCCGCACCTTCATGTGGACTTAGGAGCTAGCTTTGATTTTCTAAAAGGCTTGGATTTATTCCAGACTGGAGATGGTTTACAAACTGATACCGCTCCTGTGGGTGAAGGATCAGGCTTTTGTTCCTTATTGTGACGAAAGGAACGAAAACGATTATTAGACCTAAATTTACCTTTAGATTTTTTATCCTGTGGTAAAAAAGTTCCTTTCCCTCCAGTAACAGTTGAGATAATAGAATCCAACTGAGAAACAAAAAAATGTATTACCCTGGAAAGAAAGGGAAAGCAGAGTAGACTTAGAAGACATATCAGCATTCCAAGTTTTAAGCCATAAATCTCTTCTAGCTAAAATAGCTAGAGACATATACCTGACATCAACTCTAATGATATCAAAGATGGCATCACAAATAAAATTATTAGCATGTTGAAGAAGAATAATAATGCTATGAGAATTATGATCTGTTACTTGTTGCGCTAAAGCTTCTAACCAAAAAGTTGAAGCTGCAGCAACATCCGCTAAAGATATAGCAGGTCTAAGAAGATTACCTGAACACAAGTAAGCTTTTCTTAGAAAGGATTCAATTTTCCTATCTAAAGGATCCTTAAAGGAAGTACCATCTGCCGTAGGAATAGTAGTATGCTTAGCAAGAGTAGAGACAGCCCCATCAACCTTAGGGATTTTGTCCCAAAACTCTAATCTGTCAGATGGCACAGGATATAATTGCTTAAAACGTTTAGAAGGAGTAAATGAATTACCCAAATTATTCCATTCCATGGAAATTACTTCAGAAATAGCACTAGGGACCCGAAAATATGGAATAACTACAGGAGATTTAAAAACCTTATCTAAACGTTTAGATTTAGTATCAAGAGGACCAGAATCCTCAATTTCTAATGCAATTAGGACTTCTTTAAGTAAAGAACGAATAAATTCAATTTTAAATAAATATGAAGATTTATCAGCATCAACCTCTGAGACAGAATCCTCTGAACCAGAAGAACCATTATCAGAATCAGAATGATGATGTTCATTTAAAAATTCATCTGAAAAATGAGAAGTTTTAAAAGACTTTTTACGTTTACTAGAAGGAGGAATAACAGACATAGCCTTCTTAATGGATTTAGAAACAAAATCTCTTATGTTATCAGGAATACTAAGTCTTGAGAAAGGCCTAGTCTAGGCCGAAACGCGTTGGCATACTGGTGAGCTTGGCTTTAATTACCTATATTATATATCATATACAGTGTTGCACTATTTGTTTCTCTTTTGTTCCCTTTTAGGTATTTTATCGATGTATTTGTTTGTTATGGATCTTACCAAGGATTTTTAACATCTGAATTAAGGATTTGTTTTCACTAGATCTTTAGTGCTTTTTAATATTATCACTGATTTTCTATTTTTTTCTTTTGATATTTTTGACTTTTGAATTTTGTCTTTTGATTTTTGACCTTTGTTTATCATTTGAATTCAAGTTTTCCACGTGGATTTTTTCACAAGTTATTTTTATTTTTATTTTTATACACTTCACGGATTTACAATTTTTTAATTTAGCAGCTGAACCACAATAATTTGACCCACTCAACGTTTACATTCTACTATTATTGACTTCACGTTATATTTCTACACGTCACTTTGGAGGAAACACTACTGGATTCACTTACATATAACCGTTTGAACATTTGAACATTTTTTATGTACGCCAATTTTTGTGAACACTATTTTTTGTGAATGCTATTTTTCTTTGTTGAAAGCTATTGTGTGCACTCAATCACTCACTTAGGTTGTTTATATTATTGAATGGACATGTCCTTCTAACTCCTCATCACTGGCTCACTAAGTCAGCGTCACATGCTATACTCCATTGGATATTTTTAGATATTTTTAGATTTGTTTATTATATATATATATATATTTTTTTTGTTAAGTCAGACATGGATCCATGCGTCTGATTGCCATTTGTAAATTTTTATATGTATTAAAATGTACCTTTTACTAGCCTTTTAAGCTTTTTAGCGCTTACTCTCTCCCCATTTTAACTTTTGTATTGTTAGCCTACTAGGAGGCTATATAGTTAGTAAGCTTAAGGCCCTGGGTGTAGCGCTCGGTCCACTTCTCCTGTTCTCATAGCTTAGAGTGTCACAGAAAATAAGACTTACTTACCCCAGGACACTCATCTACATGTTGTAGAAAGCCAAACCAGTACTGAAACGAAAATCAGCAGAGGTAATGGTATATAAATAAGAGTATATCGTTGATCTGAAAAGGGAGGTAAGAGATGAATCTCTACGACCGATAACAGAGAACCTATGAAATAGACCCCGTAGAAGGAGAGCATTGAATTCAAATAGGCAATACTCTCCTCACATCCCTCTGACATTCACTGCACGCTGAGAGGAAAACCGGGCTCCAACCTGCTGCGGAGCGCATATCAACGTAGAATCTAGCACAAACTTACTTCACCACCTCCATAGGAGGCAAAGTTTGTAAAACTGATTTGTGGGTGTGGTGAGGGGTGTATTTATAGGCATTTTGAGGTGTGGGAAACTTTGCCCCTCCTGGTAGGAATGTATATCCCATACGTCACTAGCTCATGGACTCTTGCTAATTACATGAAAGAAATAATAATTATCTAATCTCAGTAGAGCCAAAAGCGATGTGTAGAAAAATCCAATTTTGACATAAAATATATCTTTAAAGTTGGCGCTAAGCTAATGTTATATAATTCGGCACTATGTGCAGAATTATATAACATTATTTTGTAGGTTTACTGGCTCTTTAAACTGAATAGGAAAATAACATGACTGTGCCAGCACATAACTTATGCACTCTCCCTAGCTTGTCCTGGGACATGCATCCTAACTGGCTGCTTAAAGTGTGAATACTTCTTTTTTTTACATAGAGATGTTCAGGTTATATTTTCTAGTCAGCTTTTTCCAGGTATGCTGCCTCACTTTCATGTGCTTCAACATTTGGGTATCATGTCCCTTTAAACTTCTTAGTACACAATATCATGTTACCTTTTTATCTTACATGACTGTTTGAAATAGCTTAATATATATTAACTAGGATTTTAACAACTGAGTTAAAAGGTTTTTTGTTGGGGCACTGGGGTCTTTTTTAATTTTGAGTTAATACTAGAAGAGTTTTTATAGTCAGAGTGTAAATCCCTTATACCTTGGTGTTCAGTGTTGGCTGTCCTGATGGAGAGCTGTTTACTATGTAGAATGGTTTCTTGGGTTCTAGATGGTTTATGCACTGAGGGTTGTATGGTGGGTTCCATGGGTGCTATAGGGGTTGAGGGTGTAGAGGGTGGGCTACTAAGTAGAAGCTGCTGTGGGAGGAGATTGCTGTTAGAGCTAATTAATTCACAACTAAGACTATGTAGAGCATTAGGTCTCTTATTATTATTTTTTCCTGTACTGAGCAATTGGAGTCAAAGGTATGAACATGTATACAGTGTCAATATGAGTTGAGTTACCCCCTTTTTTGTAATAAGAATTTTGTAAAGTTTTTGAATATAGTTAATATTGATACCCATGCAAGTCAATTGTAGTAACTTTAAATGCTGCAAGGACATTTTTTTGTCTTTCTTTTCTATGTTATGTTAAGTCAATAGAAGTGCAGCCATTTGAATTGCTTAAAGGGACAGTCTAGTCAAAATTAAACTTTCATGATTCAGATAGGGCATGCAATTTTAAACAACTTTCCAATTCACTTTTATCATCAAATTTGTTTTTTTTTCTCTTGGTATTCTTAGATGAAAGCTAAACCAATGTAGGCTCATATGCTAATTTCAAACCCAGTGAAGGCTGCCTCTTATCTGAATGCATTTGACAGTTTTTTCACAGCTAGAGGGTGTTAGTTCATGTGTGCCATATAGATATTAGTGTGCTCACTCCTGTGGAGTTACCTAGGAGTAAGCACTGATTGTCTAAAATGCATGTATGTGAAAAGAACTGAAAAAAGGGGCAGTCTGCAGACGCATAGATACAAGATAATCACAGAGGTAAAACGTATATTAATATAACAGTGTTGGCTATGCAAAACTGGGGAATGGGTAATAATGGAATTAAATTTAAATCTGGAGTAGACTGTCCCTTTAAGCCATTAAAATGAAATATAAAGTAAATCTGGGAAATCCAGAAAATATATTATTGTTCATTTCAGAATCTGGAAACACATACAACAAAAATATTTGAAAATAGCTTTTCTCTGGCATTTTTCCAGAGATTGTCTTCATGAAAGCAAAATATACACAGCCAATGCAGGAGCAAAAATCAAAGGCCAATGAAATGATTATTTTATTATGAAAACCTTGTATGTTTGCAATTTTTTCAATTAACAAATTAAAATAATAAAATTTCAGTAATTTAATAAGTAGCATTTCAATAAATTGTGTTTTTATAATTTAATAAATTATAAACATGTAATTGCAATCCTAGAATAATTGAAAATATATGAATTCTGTATGTTTTTATAGTTTAAAGTGTAATATGTAATATTTTCACAAGCTTACCATGCATTTTTGCAGTAATATGCTTTATTGTATTAAATAACCTCATTGCTGCATTACAATGTCACTTTAAATGTGCATGGAAATCAAAGTGAAATGTTTGTGATTCAATTAGAACACAAAATACAAAAAAAAAAGCAGCACCAATCCAAACTTTAGTGCAAATAAAATAATATCATAAAACATATATAAATAATAGTTTGGAACAGGGTGAAGAGCTTCTCATAAAGATGGGAGATGCCCTACGAAAACCCATTAGGCTGTGCACAATTTACCAGAGCAGTACTTTCGGCATTCCTGTAGCCCACACTAAGGATATTGCCAGGTAGTATGTGTGGTTTGAAGACTTGCTTTTTAGCCACATGTAGGCTGTTGTTTGGTACACATGTAGGTGTTTGGTACACATGTAGGTGTTTGGTGTTTGGTACACATGTAGGTGTTTGGTGTTTGGTACACATGTAGGTGTTTGGTGTTTGGTACCCATGTAGGTGTTTGGTGTTTGGTACACATGTAGGTGTTTGGTACACATGTAGGTGTTTGGTACAATAGTAAAACTATACAGCTGAGGTCCGGTGTATCATTTCCTGGTGGAGCAGATGCGTTTTTCTTTTTGCAGACAAATCTGTTCTGTGGACTTATACTTATGGCATTGTCTACAGTATGTGAACGAAAAGCTTTTATGTTTTTACATGTACCGCATATCTTGTTGAGGTTTTATATTTTGAGTGTAATTCTTCACGCCACAATTACTTTCATGAGGCAACCTTGGTATGCTTTCAAGAAAGAGATCCAAGCTTAAACAATTTTTAAGTTCTATTTTTTATCCTGAAAGTTTTATTTTGATGTCTATGTCACTTTTAAGATGCCAAAAATAGTTGGTTCTTCAGCTAACTATATTCAAGCATTTTATAATTGCTTAAAGGGAAACTCAAGTCAAAATAAAAATTTCATGATTCAGATATAGCATGTAGCTTTAAACAACTTACCAATTTACTTTAATTTACAAAATGGGCACAGTCTTTTTATATTTACACGTTTTGAGTCACCAACTCCTACTGAGTATGTGCAAGACTTCACAGAATATAAATATATATGCATTTGTGATTGGCTGATGGCTGTCACATGATATGGGGAAAGTGGAAATAGACATAACTTTGAAATTTGTTAAAAAAAAATCTGCTACTCATTTAAATTTCAGACTAAGTGCTATTGCATTGTCTTTTTATCATGCAATTGTTGATTGTGCAAATCTGCTTTATTTACTGGTCCTTTAACTGTATCCCATTAAAGATGCCAAGAATAGCAACCTGAAACTCGGGTGATTTTTTTTTGGTCATCTAACTACATTATTATTTTTATATTATTATTACTATTATTATTATTAATATTAAACCAGAAGTTGAGGGCCATTATACAATGTATTTCTTTTGTATACTCAAATCACATTTAATTTTAGACTGGCTGTTCAGCAGCAGATTGATTTGTATGACAGAAGATTGTATTCATTTTACCGATGGTGGATCAACTTTGCAATTATCAATACATAACTACTAATTACCACTTCAATTTAAGATGAACCTTTTAAATTATTAAAAGATAATAACAGATACCCAACCTGACTATACCAAATTACACTCTTCATAACTCTTAGATGCAATTTAAATATAGATTTACACACTTAAATGAGGATTTTTATATTTATTGAGAACTAATGTGTATTGGCAACATATTATTTGTGTTTAACTATTTGTTATTGTTTTGTAAAATACTTTTAACAATTCTCAAATATGGTTTATGTAGATTTTTCTTAGCATAGCTCATGATCTTATTTCTTGGGAATATCTGTTTGTAGAACAATAATGCTGCTGTGTTTTCAGAGTATTAAAAATTGTAGTGTATCTCCATCTACTGGAAAAAACAAGACTAGATCTCTGAAAACATAACACTGTATTTTTAAAATGTAATATGAAAATGGTATCACGAGTATTATTAGCAAAAGCTCGATCCCTTGTTGAGGGATTTAATAAATAGATGACAATTATGTTTAATATATCAGTACTGCAAGGCAAATGTGTCAGAAAAACAGATTTAGATGAAGAACACTGGAGAATATTACACAAAAATTGTTAGAGAAAATAGTAAGCACTTGGATTTTGGCAGTCATATGTTTGTCTTAAACATGTAAGCAGCAACAATGATAAACAAGCGTGGAAAAGAAAAAAAAAACACTTGCCAGATTACAAGTGGAGCACTAATTAACGCTCCCGGTCCTATTATGAGTTAAAAGTAAACTGTTTTTGCTTGCGCGCTAACCCGACGAGCGCAAAAGTCAAACTTAAAATATTGCATCACGTATTCCTCCATAGAAGTCAATGGAGAAAAAAAGTGAAAAAACACTCTACTCACGAGCGAACCCGATCGCATATTATCATGTGCGCTAACCCGACATGAAAATATGAATATTTCACTTTCTAGTGTTCTTCACATACAGGAATATGTTCTATTTATTCATAAATAAATATTTATATATATATATATATATAATGTTATTTTTGTACAATATATATCTATACCTATATAGAGATGATTATAAAATTCACATAAATATGTTTTTAAATGTTTTCATTTACTTAACTGCAAAAGGCTCCAAAGCACTTATATATATATGTATACGACTAATAAAGAAAGTTACATTCACACAGCTCATGAATGTGAAAGCATGACAAGGCTGCACTCAGGTTCAAAATTAAAATTTGTTTATTATACCCCTTGATAAACCAAAAAACACCTTAATTAAAAAGCTGCAAAACACATGTAAATACAAATCCAGGCCTGGAAAACAAGTGTGAATGTTATAAGGAAAGAATATCAGAGTTTAGCAAGTACCAGAGCACATAAGTGTATAAAACAGGCTCTATACCTAAACTCAAAATGATTCATGCACAACAGTATAATGCAACCCAAACAAAGTATTGGATCATATGCCGCTATTATGACGTTACAATGTTGCAGAGTTCCTTGAACTGTGATTTAGTTGCCAAAATGGAAAGTGAAGCCCATAGTATCAAAATATCATAGGCAGATTTCAATCACAAGCTTGTATGTTTATAATCCGGTGTTCAAATAACATTTCCGTTTACAAAGTACCTTCATGGTTCCCAATTATAGGTCAAAACTGTTCCGTTGCAAACTTCCAGTATAATGCGATTGCTCCCATACAGATATGGAGCTTCTCTCACTATTGGTAGCAGCTTGAAAGTCAGGATAGATCTGGAAAACAAACTTCAGCAGCCTGGACACGATTCACTAGTTTACAGGTCACCAGGTGCACCAGATGAAGTTTATGCTGCATCCAGGTGGATTCTTTCACCACCCTGCCATTTTTGGAATCCACCTGGATGTAGCTTATGCTGCATCCAGGTGGATTGCGAAAAAAGCAGGGTGGTGAAAGAATCCATCCATCTTTAACCGCGTACCTTGAATTCACTATTCAGTGTACGATGGCGATCATACGAAGAGGATCCTCCATGCTCCATGGCTCTGCGGTTGCCGGTCTTCAGTTCCAGGGTCGTCAGTTTTCAGTTCCAGGATCGCCTGTCTTTAGTTCCAGGGTTGCCAGTCTTCAGCTCCGCGGTCATCGGTCTTCAGCTCTGCTCCACGCCGGATTGTTCCTAGAAGAAGAAGAGGTCCCTGCTTGGAAGAAGACTTCACCGCCTGGAAACAGGACCTTTTCTGCTGGACTTCAGGAATGGTGAGTACCAACCTGTGGGTTAGACTAAGGTTTTTTTTTTATTATTATTTTTTTATTTAGATTAGGGTGGGCATATTGTAAAAGAGCTAAATGCCCTTTTAAGGGCAATGCCCAACAAATGCCCATTTCTGGGCAATGGGTAGTTTAGGTTTTGTAGTGTTAGTTTTTTTTATTTTGGGGGTTTGGTGAGGGGTTTTACTATTAGGGGGGACTTTGTGTATTTTTAATGTAAAAGAGCTGTTTATCTTTGGGCAATGCCCTGCAAAAATCCCTTTTAAGGGCTACTGGTAGTTTATTCTTAGAGTAGGGGGTGTTTTTATTTTGGGAGGCTTTTTTATTTTCATAGTGATAAGATTTAATTTTGTAAACTTTGGTAATTAGTTTTTTTTTTTTTTTCTGTAATGTTAGCCTTTTTTATTTTTTGTAATCTTAGCTTTTTTTTTGTAACTTTAGTATTTTTTAGTTTAGTTAATTTGTGTTAATTTAGGGGGTGTTAGGTTAGGGGGCTTAGTCATTTAATTAGTTATTTGCGTTGGGGGTTTTGGCGGTTTAAGGGGTTAATAGGTTAATTAGGTTTATTGCAATGTGGGTTTTTTGCGGTTTAGGGATCAATAGGGTAATTAGGTTTATTGTGATGTGTGGGTTTTGCGGGGTGTAGGGGTTAATAAGTTAATTGTGTTTATTGCGATGTGGGGGTTTTGCGGTTTAGTGGTTAATAAGGTAATTAGGTTTATTGCGATGTGGTTGGTTGACAGTTAAGGGATTAAAGGGTTAATTACTTTATTATTTTGCGATGTGTGGGTTTGCGGTGTATGTGTTAATACTTTGTGTGGGAGGTTAATTTTTTTTGTTTTACTTTGTGCAGGCGGTGTTTTTTTTATTTTTTGTAATGCTCTGTTTGCCTTCACTGCATCCCAATTCTTCTGTGGATTCTTTCACCACCCTGCCATTTTCGGAATTCACCTGGATGCAGAATTCTTTTGGCTGCACGCTGTGCGCAACTGCCAACGGCAACGGACATTACAAACACAATTACAGTATAGATATGTGTATACTGTATATGTCTGTAAATACATATATACACATATAAAAAAATAAATGCATATTTAAACACATATAAAAACATATAAATACATATATTTTTAGAAATGTATATGTTTGTATCTCAATGTTAAAGCTCATTGGCTGCCTTTTAAAAACATTTGTGTGGGGGCGGAGCTAGCCTTTACAGAGTGAGGACGCATCTCTGCAGAGCTCCTGTCACAATTCTCAAATTTAAGGGTAAAATGATGCCTAACACCCTTCCAAATGTACACTAGTGTGTTGGAGATGAATCTCGACACTGCCCAGAGCATTGGTGACTAAGAAGCTTGTTTCTAGGGCACGGACGAGCGGAGATTACCGTATCAGGACCTAACCTGTAAGGTCTAAGGGACTCTGAGGACATGGAGCGGACATATACCCTTCAACCCAAAAACTAGAAACTACAGCAGTGCCATACTTATGATAAGAGAGCCGCCAGTCACTCAAGCTACACAGATCTATTTTGAGAATCCACATGACCCCACACTTACTCGTACTAAGCTAACACGTAGCTAATACCGGTGATTCCGCTATGATGGAGCACATCATTTACCTTCTCAATAATTTGTCTGTTCGCCTAGACCAGCACTATGCGGACTGCAGGGAAGTACTGATGCCTGAAAATCATGAGTCTTTGGATGCTTTGCCTCTTGACGATTTGCATCCTCTTCATTATGCATGCAAGATCAAGACAAAAGATGGCGACACTGGCAAGGTGGAGGACAAGATCCTCACACAGACGCATCAGCCTGCCTACTGCACGGAGGTTTCAAAAGCTACAGAGACAGCTTCAGTGTTTGTGGACATGTGTTGCCTAGATAAAACAAGTGACACGTTGGGTTTATCTACGCTATTCCAGGACACTCGTAAGCCCAATTTATTGATTGCAGAAGTATCAGGGCTTGGTAGGCTGAGGGGCTTTGTGGACCTATCATTATTGAAAAGGAGGGCAGATTGCACTGCTCACTTGCTCACACAATGGAGCTTTACTCTCATAACCAACTCAGGTGTAGGATAGAGTTGCATTGCAATCTACTAGGGATGGGTCACTTTAATACTTTCTGCCCTAGGGAGCCCCCCCAGTCCAGTCCGGTCTGATCCTTTTGTCTTCTCCAGGCCGCTTGACTGGAGATGTTTTGGCCTTTAATGATAACACTATTGCTTGATGCGTAGGCCCTGCTCTGCTTATCACATATGACCTGTTTTTTTTTTGTTCTTGTTTTTTTTTCTTTTTCTGCCTTATTTAGCCCTATATTAAGTTATTCTGTTAGCTTGTTTATATGTACATTAAGAACCAATTATTTTATAGTTTTATATATTCTGTAATGCTTTCTCTCATATTTAGATTAACATAAGAGTAACCCACTAGTATAAACATAGAGAAATTGGGCTTAATAACATTAAGCAGGAACACATTGGAGATAAACACCACTACTAAATAGAGTGACACACTTCGCCCAGTGCAGTTATGGAGAAATGTTAGTTAGCAATAAGCAAGATATTTGCAATTTAGCTAAATGTAGCCTTGGATGATATTGCTTAGCTGACTATTTCTAGGTTGATATAACCTTCTCCCTATACAATAAAAGCCAATATACATAGAAGCACTGGCACTTCTGGTACTATGATATTCTTATATATTACTAGCCTTGTTCTTATGTTATTTCGCAACTGGGAAGCAGTTACTTGTAAACTTACTATAGAATTCAGAGACTCCCCTTGTAGATGTGACGCAAGAGATCATATTTGAGGAGTTAACATGCAGCCCTAAATACAAGACCTGAGCGCTTAAATCTGATCTTTGGGGCTTTCTCACATGGTTTCCTTTTAAGATTAGGTTAAAATATTTAATACATTTTCTAAACTAGCCATGATATTTAGATTTAGGTCTTATGTTCTATCTTTAACCTATACGCTAGTTTTGTTTTATTGTTTGACTTAATAATCAGCATATAATAGCCCTCTATGTATTGTACAATAAGATAGTAGCATACCAGAAGTTGAGTGGAAAACCATGATTTCTGGAGTCACTGTTTTAGTAAAATATCATGCCCATCTCAGACCAATGGTTACATCAAATTGTTTGGTTAAAAAACTTTATTTAGCGTGCCTTTGTTATGGGTGTGTCTTCTTGTTTTTTTTAGCCCGATACAACAAGATAAGTCTAGAGAACGGCACCTTCCTATTGCTTTTTATTTACTAGGCTGTCGATGTATGTGTTTTTTGTACACTTTCTTGCACTCTATATTTAGTATGTTTAATGGGTCCATTGACATATAAGGGTAAAAGCACACCACAGTATGCCTTAGTCATTGATACATATTTTATACTTAAGCTATGACCTTGATGGGTTTATTTGATGAGGGAGAGTATCTGGATATTTCACTCGCCACTCAAAGTAAAGTCCACAGGGAATGATGTACAGGTATTTGTTGAACACTAACACATTTTATTTAACTTGGAGCGCTATAGTTTATAGGTAGCACTGACGCGTCCTATGGCCAGGTAGCAGGTCTACCTTAGATACAGTTTCTAGATACCCTCATGCTACTTAAGTTAGACTTAGGCTTTTGTATTTGCCTTTATTATGTTATCATATGTAGCCCCACTGTGAATTACAGAAGGTTATGTCCCTCACTGTTTTCTGCTCAGAAGCTGAGTTAAGTAATACATCATTTCCTATAGGTTATTAATATCCTCACTACAGTAACTTCTACTCCATAAGGAAATCTCTCATAATGTTATGTAAGATTATATGAGTAACTATCATCTCTAATTTCTTTATAGCTTGATCCACACTTCACATGTACAGGAGCTCCCATATAGTGTTTCTCTTTAATATTGCTGTTGGTTTACTCTATTACATTTTATAATTATTTACCACAACATGAGTGATTTTCTTTGGTTGGACACAATGTTGTGCAATGTTTTAAAATAGTTGATCTACTTACAAAGTATTACAAGGGCTTAGATGAGAGTGCTCTGGTTTATTTCAAGTAATAATACTTTAGTCCCACCTAAATGTGTTCCTGGTGAGGTCATACTAACTGCCCCCCCCCCCCTCCCCTATTATATTTGAGCGGCTCTTGCCCGCTGCTTCCTTCTTCCCCATATAACTATAGAGTCACCTCCTCCCTAGTCTTTTACTTATCTGAATAGCCACCTTGCTTCTCTTTGTATATAGCTAGGAGAGGACCATTGTTGCTTATATTACATTTGTTATACTCTAAAACAAAACTGAAGTCTCAGTATGTGATAGCCCACATTATATGGAAATGTTTGAGATACTAGAATACTTTGTCTCCTAATTATGCTCTGTACACATTGTCTTTTGAATGTTCTGAGACATACTCTATACTCTGTATACTCTGTATTGTTTTTTTTTACTTCAATAAAAAAATAATTTAAAATAAAAAAATTAAAAAAAAACATTTGTGTGCAATTGTTTTTTTATTTATTTTTTTCTTAGATTGTGATATTATGATTGTAACTGTACTTTGTAATGTATTTCTGATCTGTTTTGTAACACTTTTTGTTTTTACCAGAGCTCTGAGTACACGGTAATCATTCTAGAGTAAATTGCGATTGCGCTCAAGGAATCACGTTTACTTTTAACTCAAAATACCAGCAGTAAACCAGATGAGCGCAAACACCCGCAATAAACCCCTTATCGCTTGCACACAAACATTTGCGCTCCACTCATAATCTGGCCCTTAATTCTGCTTCAAGGTGAGATGACCAGTTAGGTATGAGGTTACAGACTGTGGGCCTAGCTCCAGTAGGAGGACGAGAATTGCGGTTACAGAGTCCAGAAATGAGTAGATATGTATTGTGTTCCAGGTCACGCTCTTATGACTCTGTGTTTTCCTGACTGCCAAAAAGGGAGTACAAATATTGTTTTCTATGCATTAATAGATGCGTGTGTATGTTATAGACATTTGAAGTGTGTGTGTGTTTGTGTGTGCGTGTGTGTTTGTGTGTGCATGTCTGTTTGTGTGTATGTGTGTGTTTGTGTCTGTGCGTGTGCATGTGTGTGTTATAGACATCCAAAGTGCATGTGTTATAGACATCTAAAGTGTGTGTGTAGGGGTAAAATTACTGAAATTGTGTAGAGAAATATACATCTGTCTAATTGAAAATTTTAGGTGTGAGAAAAGCATATCTGGGAGAAAAATATGGATGAAACATACATGAAGCAATGTCAAGGTGGGACTGGACATTACTATTTTTCTCATAGAGGCCTAGCAATTTGTCTTTCACTGAAAGTATTGTTGGTTCACTGCTGTGACTAGAAAGCAAAATAATCTCCTAGATTTAGAGTTTTGTCAGTAAAGACCCACGGTGCTAACGCTCCTTTTTTTCCAGCGCACCCTTAAGCCAACGCTGGTATTACAAGTTGTCTGAATGGCTGCGTTAGCCTCAGAAAAGGGAGCGTTGAGCATAATTTAACTCCACTTCAACCTTCAATACCATCAATGCTTACGGTAGCGGTAAGCTGGAAAAACGTGCTCGTGCACAATTTCCCCATAGGAATCAATGGGGCAGAGCTGGCTGAAAAAGAAACCTAACACCTGCAAAAAAACCGCGTTCAGCTCCTAACGCAGCCTCATTGTTTCCTATGGGGAAACACTTTTAATGTCTACACCTAACACCCTAACATGAACCCCGAGTCTAAACACCCCTAACCTTACACTTATTAACCCCTAATCTGCCGCCCCTGACATCCTCGCCACCTGCATTATATTATTAACCCCTTATCTGCCGCTCCGGACATCACCGCAACCTACATTATAGCTATGAACCCCTAATCTGCTGCCCCTAACATCGCTGACACCTATATTATATTTATTACCCCCTAATCTGCCCCCCCCCCAACGTTGCCGCCACCTACCTACCTACCTACACTTATTAAACCCTAATCTGCTGACCGGACATCGCCGCCACTATAATAAATGTATTAACCCCGAAACCGCTGCACTCCCGCCTCGCAAACACTATAATAAATTTTGTTAACCCCTAATCTGCCCTCCCTAACATCGCCGCCACCTACCTACAATTATTAACCCCTAATCTCCCGCCCCCAACGTCGCCGCTACTATAATAAAGTTATTAACCCCTAAAAGTCTAACCCTAACACCCCCTTAAGTTAAATATAATTTAAATTAAACAAACTAAATTTACTATCATTAAATAAATTAATCCTATTTAAAACTAAATACTTACCTATAAAATAAACCCTAATATAGCTACAATATAACTAATAGTTACATTGTAGCTATTTTAGGATTTATATTTATTTTACAGGCAACTTTGTATTTATTTTAACTAGGTACAATAGCTATTAAATAGTTAATAACTATTTAATAGCTACCTAGTTAAAATAAATACAAAATTACCTGTAAAATAAATCTTAACCTAAGTTACAAATACACCTAACACTACACTATCATTAAACTAATTAAGTAAATGACCTACAATTATCTAAACTAAAATACAATTAAATAAACTAAACTGAAGTACAAAAAAAATAAATAAATAAATTACAAAAAATAAAAAAATATTACAAGAAGTTTAAACTAATTACACCTAATCTAAGCCCCCTAATAAAATAAAAAAAGCCCCCCAAAATAATAAAATGATCTACCCTATCCTAAATTACAAAGTAATCAGCTCTTTTACCAGCCCTTAAAAGGGCTTTTTTGCGGGGCATTGCCCCAAAGTAATCAGCTCTTTTACCTGTAAATAAAAATACAATACCCCCCAACATTACAACCCACCACCCACATACCCCTACTCTAAAACCCACCCGATCCCCCCTTAAAAAAACCTAACACAACCCCCCCTGAAGATCACCCTACCTGGAGCCGTGTTCACCCAGCCGGGAACCAATGGGCCAGAAGTGGACATCCAGAGTGGCAGAAGTCTTCATCCAATCAGGGCAGAAGAGGTCCTCCAAGCGGCAGATGTCTTCATGCAAGCAACATCTTCAATCTTCAATCAACCGGAGCAGAGCAGAGCCATCTTGAATCCATCCGACGCGGAGCCATCCTCTTCGTACAATGTCCTAAGACTGAATGAAGGTTCCTTTAAATGACGTCATCCAAGATAGGATTCTATCAGCCAATCGGAATTAAGGTAGGAAAAATCTGATTGGCTGATGCAATCAGCCAATCAGATTGAAGTTCAATCCAATTGGCTGATCCAATCAGCCAATTGGATTGACCTCGCATTCTATTGGCTGTTCCGATCAGCCAATAGAATGCGAGGTCAATCCGATTGGCTGATTGGATCAGCCAATCGGATTGAACTTCAATCTGATTGGCTGATTGCATCAGCCAATCAGATTTTTCCTACCTTAATTCCGATTGGCTGATAGAATCCTATCAGCCAATCGGAATACGTGGGACGCCATCTTGGATGACGTCATTTAAAGGAACCTTCATTCGGCCTTAGGACATCGTACGAAGAGGATGGCTCTGTGTCGGATAGATTCAAGATGGCTCCGCTCCGGTTGATTGAAAATTGAAGATGCCGCTTGGATGAAGACATCTGCCGCGTGGAGGACCTCTTCTGCCCCGATCGGATGAAGACTTCTGCCACTCCAGATGTCCACTTCTGGCCCATCGGTGCCCGGCTGGGTGAACACGGCTCCAGGTAGGGTGATCTTCAGGGGGGTAGAGTTAGGTTTTTTAAGGGGGGATCGGGTGGGTTTTAGAGTAGGGGCATGTGGGTGGTGGGTTGTAATGTTGTGGGGGGATTGGATTTTTATTTACAAGTAAAAGAGCTGATTACTTTGGGGCAATGGCCCACAAAAAGCCCTTTTAAGGGCTGGTAAAAGAGCTGATTACTTTGTAATTTAGGATAGGGTATGGCCTTTTTATTATTTTGGGGGGCTTTTTTTTATTTTATTAGGGGGCTTAGATTAGGTGTAATTAGTTTAAACTTCTTGTAATATTTTTTTATTTTTTGTAATTTAGTGTTTGTTTTTTTTGTACTATAGTTTAGTTTATTTAATTGTATTTTAGTTTAGATAATTGTAGGTAATTTATTTAATTAGTTTAATGATAGTGTAGTGTTAGGTGTATTTGTAACTTAGGTTAGGATTTATTTTACAGGTAATTTTGTAATTATTTTAACTAGGTAGCTATTAAATAATTATTAACTATTTAATAGCTATTGTACCTAGTTAAAATAAATACAAAGTTGCCTGTGAAATAAATATAAATCCTAAAATAGCTACAATGTAACTATTAGTTATATTGTAGCTATATTAGGGTTTATTTTATAGGTAAGTATTTAGTTTTAAATAGTATTAATTTATTTAATGAGAGTAAATTTAGTTTGTTTAATTTAAATTATATTTAACTTAGGGGGGTGTTAGGGTTAGGTTTAGACGTTGGGGGCTGGGGATTAGGGGTTAATAATTGTAGTTAGGTGGTGGCGATGTTAGGGAGGGCAGATTAGGGGTTAATAAAATTTAATATACAGGGAGTGCAGAATTATTAGGCAAATTAGTATTTTGACCACATCATCCTCTTTATGCAAGTTGTCTTACTCCAAGCTGTATAGGCTCGAAAGCCTACTACCAATTAAGCATATTAGGTGATGTGCATCTCTGTAATGAGAAGGGGTGTGGTCTAATGACATCAACACCCTATATCAGGTGTGCATAATTATTAGGCAACTTCCTTTCCTTTGGCAAAATGGGTCAAAAGAAGGACTTGACAGGCTCAGAAAAGTCAAAAATAGTGAGATATCTTGCAGAGGGATGCAGCACTCTTAAAATTGCGTGATCATCGAACAATCAAGCGTTTCATTCAAAATAGTCAACAGGGTCGCAAGAAGCGTGTGGAAAAACCAAGGCGCAAAATAACTGCCCATGAACTGAGAAAAGTCAAGCGTGCAGCTGCCAAGATGCCACTTGCCACTAGTTTGGCCATATTTCAGAGCTGCAACATCACTGGAGTGCCCAAAAGCACAAGGTGTGCAATACTCAGAGACATGGCCAAGGTAAGAAAGGCTGAAAGACGACCACCACTGAACAAGACACACAAGCTGAAACGTCAAGACTGGGCCAAGAAATATCTCAAGACTGATTTTTCTAAGGTTTTATGGACTGATGAAATGAGAGTGAGTCTTGATGGGCCAGATGGATGGGCCCGTGGCTGGATTGGTAAAGGGCAGAGAGCTCCAGTCCGACTCAGACGCCAGCAAGGTGGAGGTGGAGTATTGGTTTGGGCTGGTATCATCAAAGATGAGCTTGTGGGGCCTTTTCGGGTTGAGGATGGAGTCAAGCTCAACTCCCAGTCCTACTGCCAGTTTCTGGAAGACACCTTCTTCAAGCAGTGGTACATGAAGAAGTCTGCATCCTTCAAGAAAAACATGATTTTCATGCAGGACAATGCTCCATCACACGCGTCCAAGTACTCCACAGCGTGGCTGGCAAGAAAGGGTATAAAAGAAGAAAATCTAATAACATGGCCTCCTTGTTCACCTGATCTGAACCCCATTGAAAACCTGTGGTCCATCATCAAATGTGAGATTTACAAGGAGGGAAAACAGTACACCTCTCTGAACAGTGTCTGGGAGGCTGTGGTTGCTGCTGCACGCAATGTTGATGGTGAACAGATCAAAACACTGACAGAATCCATGGATGGCAGGCTTTTGAGTGTCCTTGCAAAGAAAGGTGGCTATATTGGTCACTGATTTGTTTTTGTTTTGTTTTTGAATGTCAGAAATGTATATTTGTGAATGTTGAGATGTTATATTGGTTTCACTGGTAAAAATAAATAATTGAAATGGGTATATATTTGTTTTTTGTTAAGTTGCCTAATAATTATGCACAGTAATAGTCACCTGCACACACAGATATCCCCCTAAAATAGCTATAACTAAAAACAAACTAAAAACTACTTCCAAAACTATTCAGCTTTGATATTAATGAGTTTTTTTGGTTCATTGAGAACATGGTTGTTGTTCAATAATAAAATTAATCCTCAAAAATACAACTTGCCTAATAATTCTGCACTCCCTGTAGTGTTTGCGAGGTGGGAGTGCAGCGGTTTAGGGGTTAATACATTTATTATAGTGGCGGCAATGTCCGGTCGGCAGATTAGGGGTTAATAAGTGTAAGTAGGTGGTGGCGACGTGGGGGGGGGGCAGATTAGGGGGTAATAAATATAATATAGGTGTCGGCGATGTTAGGTTTGCAATGTGGGGGGGCCTTAGTTTAGGGGTTCATAGGTAGTTTATGGGTGTTAGTGTACTTTATAGCACTGTAGTTAAGAGCTTTATGTTCCCGCGTTAGCCCAATAAAACTCTTAACTACAGACTTTTTTTTGCGGTTGGAGTCTTGTCGGTAGAGGCTCTACCGCTCACTTCTTCCAAGACTCATAATACCAGCGTTAGGCAAATCCCACAGAAAAGATAGGATACGCAATAGACGTAAGGGGATCTGTGGTAGCCTCTAGTCGCGGAAAGAAAGTGAGCGGTAAAACCCTTTCCTGCCTGACTCTAAATACCAGCGGGCGTTAAAAATCAGCGTTAGGACCCCTTAACGCTGCTTTTTAACCCTAACGCAGAACTCTAAATCTAGGCGATAGTGTTTTCAATTAAGCCACAATTTTACAGCTCGTCTAGAGGCATCATGTATAAGCAATGATGAAAAAATATTTCAGACACAGCATCCAACATTAGCACAAAACAACATTAAGATACCAAGAATTATGGAAAACTATAAAAGAGAAAAAATTGGTGAAAATAAAAATATATAATTAGAAAAACAAAGCAAAATAGCAGTCATATTGGCAAAAAAATAGGTTTAAAAGGGCTCTATTATAATCTTTTAAAATATCCTGTTAAAATTGTTAACTATTCTGGGATATTTTTTGGCTTCCTTATCAATGCCAACCTGAGTCATTAGTGGAAGCATGGCTTGAATCATCCCCACTCCCTGGATTTCCTATAAACTTGTGATATACCTATGAAAACCTATAAGATAAAAAATATATTTTAGGCAGGCCTGTAATAGACCAACAATGAACCAATAAATGAGCAGTAAATGGGAAAAAATAGTGTAATGCACAGATTTTGCTTCACATTATTGTAGGCAAAAAACAAACCCAACCGCATTTGTAATTTTTATACTGAGAAGACACAGATTGACACAATGGGGTATATTTATTGTAGTGCGAGCAGACATGATATGATGTAGCGGATATATGTATATATATATATGTTTACAGTAAATACACATTACATTATAACACTTTAAAATAATTACTTGACTATTGCATAGATAATCTTAAACATGTTTTCATCTACTTTACTGCAAAGGGCTCCAATCTACTTTACTGCAAAGGGCTCCAATGCTCATATATATGTATACATATGTATTTATATATATATATATATATATATATATATATATATATATATATATATATATATATTTACAGTAAATACACACTATAACACTTTATATTATTAACGTGACTATTGCATACATAATCTTAAAGATGTTTTTATCTACTTTACTGCAAAAGGTTCCAATGCTCATGAATATGTCTATATATCTATACATATGTATTTATGTATATATTTATATATATATATATATATATATATATATATATATATATATATATATATATACAGTTTATATCATATAAGTCTGTAAATACATATTTGAACATATAAATACATGTACACACATATAAACATATATATATATATATATATATAAACACACAGAGAAAGCCCTGCACTCATTAGCAAGCTCTCAGCTAAGATTAAAAGCAAAAAATGGAAAGGTTAGTTACCGCATCTGGCCAAATGGGACAAGCCCAGGTACCACGTCCCCTTCCGTGTTTTTTTATTTTTATATATATATATATATATATATATATATATATATATATATATATATATACACACATATATATTTATATACATACAGTACATATACATATTTAGACATGTATATGTATGTAATTGATCTAACATTGAAACTAAGTTGTACAGAAAATCAATCTCTAAGAATGCTCTGTTACATGCCAAGAGCAGACATCCCACACACATATTTAAGGCTATAGGAAAGGGCCAACATCTTCGTATTAAACGCATCTGTACTAATCCATCAGTATATAAAAAAGAAGCTGCTCAGCTGGCTATAGTAGGAATGTGATTAAGGATGCCGTCTCTCAGTAGTTAGTATGGACAGAAAAGAATTGATCAAAGATAAGAAGTGGTCCAATCCCTTCGGGGATACTGTGTTGAGTGTGAAGATCCATCTTGACTCCTTGTGGAGAAGAGCAAGTCCTCTGTCACCACCCCTTCTGATGTTGTATATCACAAATTCAGATGTGCATGTGAGCCTATGCCTGATATTGTACCTCTTATTAGTGTGAGGATGGGGGAAAGTATTCCCAGTCAATAGGTTGTTACAGGTTACACAGCTCCCACAGTGAAAGCATCCTTGTTTACCCTTGGGTAACCATGTCTTTTTATCATAACATTGAATGGGATCATTTATGACCAGCAGGTCCCGTAAGTTATTTGCCCTCTTGTATACCAACCTTGGTGGTGGGGCCTTATAAAAAGGAAGACTGTTATCCTCAGACAATATGTTCCAATTCTGTTTGATTGTGGAAGATAGGATTTTAGTGTCTGTGGTATAGGTCATAATAAAGTTCAATCATTATCAGTGCTGACTTTCCTCCTAGTAGTGATACTTTCCCATCCATTATTGTGCTTTTTTGCACTGTTTGGTAATCAAATCCGTGGGATATCCTCTCTGGAGAAAATGTGAAGACATTTCCATCAATTGACTCTTCTTGTGATGGTTATCCATGTTATTACGCACAACCCACAAGAGTTGCGAAGAACTGACCCCATCACATTGAAATTTAGGATGATAACTACTATAATGTAAAATAGAATTCTTATCAGTTGCCTTCTGAAATAGGGTAGTATGTAATTCATAAACATTATCAGTCTTGGACTTATAGATTTCTAAGTCCAATAAATGTATTCTATTCATATCACATTCCATTTTAAACCTTATAGTGGACTGTAAGGAGTTCAAATCAATGAACTAACAATTTATGTTACCCTGCGCAGGGAGACAAGATACCAATAAGCCAATGGGTAATGGAGAATCCCGTCTCTCCACAAAAGTGTACAAAAACAGAAAAAATCCTGCTTACAAGAAGACAGGAAATTTAAAACCCACAGTGCTGCAACAAGTACAGCCAAAATTGATGATTGGATATAATATATGACTTCTGTCAGAGAGTGATAAAAATTACACTGAAATTGCAGTCAATTAAAACATGTAGCCTCAAAGAAAATGAATAAACATACTTAAAAAAGGGATAATTTATTACAAATGGTAGAAACAAAAACACATTTATAAAATACGCTGATCAGCCACTGATACCTAAAAACAACGTGTAATATCTAGCAGTTAAAACAAGACTTTCAAAATTCATTCACAAAAAGATTAATTCACATAAAACAATAGATCAAGTTGATGGAGTCCGGTGTTAGAGTATTAGGAAATCCACATTGACAGCCAATTTCTTTAGATGCCAGATGAAGACCATATTGGTTCTCTGCGATGGTGGCAAATTTCCTCTGCGAGCTGTAGTGGGACCGGATATGCCTTTTTGGTACAAAGTGCCGGTATCGAGTAAACCACTTCGCTCAGGAATCCAGTGGAGTAAATCAACGGAAGCCGGTCTGTAACAGCTGAGTAATGGCTAGTGGGCGGAGCTTATTGTGGGATCTAGTATTGTTTTGAACTAGGTCATCCCTACTTACTTCTCTTATTTCTCCACATACTTTTTCAATCTTACTTGCGTCATAGCCTCTATCAATAAATTTTTGTTTAAGTTTATCAGATTGAATATCAAAATCAGTCAATTTTTCTTAACACGCAAAAACTGTCCCTTAGGGATATTGTCAATCCACCTTGAATGGTGGCAGCTGGTGTGGTGAATATAGCTGTTTACATCCACACTTTTAAAATGCGTTTTGGAACAGATTTTATTGTTCTCAGGAAACAAATCCAAAAAATTAACACTTTGCTTACTTTTTTCACATGTGAACTTGATTATTGTTTATGGAAACAACAAAATCCTCTAACAAATTCTCTTCGCCTCTCCAAATAATGAGGATATTGTCTATATAACATTTATATGACACCAGATTTGCGCCAAATGGGGTATTTGCAAGAAAAGATTGTTCCCAATGCCCCATAAACAAATTCGCATAACTTGGAGCAAACCTGATGCCCTGGTGCCCATTCCTCTTTCTTGATTATAGAACTGGTTGTCATAACTGAAAAAATTATGTGATAAAATAAATGTAATTGATTCCAAAAGGAAACCTTTCTGTTCACTTTTTAAGGTGTTATCTGTATCTAAAAAGTGTTTTGTAGCTAATAGACCATCTTTACGGTCCCGCTACAGCTCGCAGAAGGAGAAGGAGTTCAAATCATCAAACCACTTTTGGAGATTATCCAAAGTGTCATGCCAAATAAAGAAAACATTGTCGATGTATCTGCAATATTATTTGATGGGGATTAGCCTGGAGAAAATATTAAACCTTTCATACATAGCCATATAGATATTGATATATGATGGGGCCATATTCGACCCCATCGCCGTGCCCATGGTTTGGAAAAAGTAGTCATGTTCAAATTTAAAAAAGTTTTTCTCCAGGCAGAACTCCACCAAATGTAAAAGAAACTCTACAGGAGGTCCTACATAGTGTAAATTGTTTGTAAACATCAATCTCAGCATTTCTATCCCATGTGCATGGGGGATGACGGTGTGCAGGCTAACGACGCCCATCGTAACAAGGACGTCAATGTCCTGCACATCATTCAAATCCTTTAGCAGCTCCTGGAAGCATGGAGAATGTTTGCTCTAAGATACGATGTTAACAGTATTTTGTGCATGATTAAACATCTGAATTGAATGTAATTGTCTATATGGATGTAATATAGACTAAGTTTTACTGACACCTTGATACCAGTGGGTATAGATAGTGTTAGAATCACTACATAATTTATAATCTTATACCATATTGAGATTTTTCTATATATAGTTACTTTTGATTACTTTTTGTAATAATGTATATATATATATCTTTTAGATTATTGATCTTCTCTCAATCCGATCATCATCTGATCTCGCTCTGTATATTCAGGCTGGGCGCTTTGTGTACAGCATCACCATGGTAACAGGTGACGTGGTTGTTGCGTGTTGGAGACGCCGGTTGATGACGTCACTTCTGTGCATCAACGCTACTGACGCTGTTTGCTGCATGAAGATCGGGTGTCGGATTGGGTTTGGATACAGCTGCTGCTACTTTATGTATTTTGTATTAGGATATTTAAGTATTGGGTTATGCACTGTTTGTTATGTCTGCACGGCCTCCATTGACAAAGGCTCCTGTGAGAGCCGAAACATTTGGGGAAGGCCCTTTTATCTGCATATTCACATAAAGGCTTCTTTTATTCAAATCCCTGTGTTTTGTGCCTACTTTGGGGACGCCGTGCGTGGGATCCCTTGGAACTCTCTGTATTTACATGCAGCGGTGCACCAGGGTGCTGACTGAATGGTGTGTGCCGTTTCTCCCTACGCATCTTTTTTATATATATATATATATATATATATATTTATATACTGTATATATATATATATATATATATATATATATATACACACACAGTATATACAACCCCAATTAAGACAGTATGGAAAATACAAAAAACAAACAAGAGTCATCTGAAAATTTTATTCACCCTGTACTATATTGAAAACACATTATTAACACATTATTTGATGTTTTACTTTGTGAATTTAATGTAAGGCAACAGTTGGTTAAGTTTAGCAAGCAGAATTTTCCCCCATTCATCCATTACGCATGTCTTCAGCTGTGCAACTGTATGGGGCCTTTGTTGCCTTATTTTGCTCTTCATAATGCATCAGACATTCTCAGTTGGAGAATGTGTGGTGCATTATAGGTCACAACTGCAGACAGGCCATGCTAGCACCCACACTCTCTACTTACACAACCATGTGCTTGTAATCCGGGCAGAATGTGTTTTGGCATTGTCCTGCTGGAAAATGCAGGGAACTCCCTGGAAAAGACAACGTCTGGATGGCAGTATATGTTGCTCCAAAATTTATTCATATCTTTCTGCATTAATAGTGCCCTCAAAGATGTGAAAGTTACCCATGCACTGACACCCCCCCATACCATGACAAATGCTGGCTTTTGGACCTGACGTTGATAACAGATTGGATAGTCCGTTTCCTCTTTGGACCGGCGAACACAACGGCTGTGTTTTCCAAAAACTATTTGAAATGTTGACTCATCAGACCAAAATACGATTCCACTGTGCTACTGTTCATCTCAGATGAGACCGAGCCCAGAGAAGTAGGCAGTGCTTCTGGAAAGTGTTGATATATGGCTTCTTCTTTCCATAGTAAAGCCTTAACTTGCATCTGTAAATGGTGATGACTGACAAAGGTTTATTAAAGTATTCCCAAGCCCATGTCAGGATATCCATTATAAACTCATGATGATTTTTGAGACAGTGACGTCTGAGGGATAGGAGATCACGTGCATTCAGAAGTGTTTTTTGGCCTTGCCTTTTACTCACTGAGATTTGACTAGATGCCTTGAATCTTATAAATATATTGTGCACTGTAGCAGGTGAAATGTCCAAAATCCTATTGATTTGTCTTTCGGGAATGTTGTTCTCAAAGTGTTGGATTATTCGCTGACGCATCTGTTTGCAGATTGGCGAGCCTCGACCCATTTTTGCTCTTGAAGGACTATGCCTTTTTTAGATGCTCATATATACTATGATTACACAATTTCCTCACCTGATTCACATCACCTTCTTATTTCAACTTGTCACATTGCTATCAGTCCTAAATTGCCGCTGCCCCAACTTTTTTGGAACGTGTTGCAGTCATCCGATTTGAAATTTGTGTATATTTTTTAAAAATACATTGAATTCACAAAGTTAAAACATCAAATAACTCTTCCAGTTTTTCTTTTAATCTTTGCTGAGAGCTTGTAAGCGAGTGCTGGACTTTCTCTGTGTGTTGTATTAATTTATTTTGTAATTTTCTGTATGGGCCTTGCACCCAGACTTGTCTGGGGTTAACTGCCTGTGACTCTAGAGATAGCACAGCTTCCTGAGAGTGCTGAGCATGTTGCAGGGTCATGAGATGTGTATCAAGTCCAGTCTGAGAGTGCAGTCCCCTTCCGTGTTTTGTATATGTCTAGGGTGATTACATAAGTCTGTGAACCCTGACTTCTTCCCAGTTTGTTTGATTGAGAGCTGGCATTTGTATGACTGTATTAGGGACCCAGGTTTTGGAAGAGACCTTGACGTGGTACCTGGGTTTGTCCCATTTGGCCAGATGTGGTAACTAACTCTTCCAGTTTTGTTTTTAATCTTAGCTGAGAGCTTGTAAGCGAGTGCTGGACTTTCTCTGTGTGTCTTTCTCTGTGTGTGTATTCATTTATTTTGTAATTTTCCCTATGGACCTTGCACCAAGACTTGTCTGGGGTCAACTGCCTGTGACTCTGGAGACAGCACAGCTTCCTGAGAGCGCTATTATCACCCAGGACTGAGCATGTTGCAGGGTCATGGGATGTTTACCCAGTGCAGTCTGAGAAGGCAGTCCCCTTCTGTGTTTTTATATATATATATATATATATATATATATATTACACACACACATATAACCACATAAATACATATGTGTATCCCCACCTCCTGTTTCTAACCCTCCTACCCATTTAGATTGTAAGTTCCCACGGGAACAGGGCTCCCAATTCCTCCTGTATTTGTTTGTTAAATTTTGTCTGGTGTCTCATATTGTACTGTCCTTTTATCTTTGTTATCTATGAACAGCGCTGCGGAATCTGTTGGCGCTTTATAATAAAGAATAATAATAATAATGTGTACATATATAGGCATATATACAAGTGCACTGGAGTCCTTGGAGTCAATTAGATGAAAATGTGTTAATGCATATCTATGCAATATTCATAGAATATGTTCTATGTAGTTTTAAATATATATATATATTTTATATATATATTGGTATAGATATATGCTGTACAAAAAACATAATTTGTGACCGATGCTATCAAACTTTCGTTTTGTCCCAGGTTGCAATCCCTATATAATAATATGTATGTTTTCCAAGCAATAGAAGCACTCACTGGGTCTTAATCACAAATTATTTTATTAAGACATCTGGGCCTTTTTAAGGCCTAGATTTAGAGTTCGGCGGTAGCCGTCAAAACCAGCGTTAGAGGCTCCTAACGCTGGTTTTGGGCGCCCGCTGGTATTTGGAGTCAGTGATTAAAGGGTCTAACGCTCACTTTTCAGCCGCGACTTTTCCATACCGCAGATCCCCCTACGCCATTTGCGTAGCCTATCTTTTCAATGGGATCTTTCTAACGCTGGTATTTAGAGTCGTTTCTGCAGTGAGCGTTAGAGCTCTAACGACAAGATTCCAGCCGCCTGAAAATAGCAGGAGTTAAGAGCTTTCTGGCTAACGCCGGTTTCTAAAGCTCTTAACTACTGTACCCTAAAGTACACTAACACCCATAAACTACCTATGTACCCCTAAACCGAGGTCCCCCCACATCGCCGCCACTCGATTAAAATTTTTAACCCCTAATCTGCCGACCGCCACCTACGTTATACTTATGTACCCCTAATCTGCTGCCCCTAACACCGCCGACCCCTGTATTATATCTATTAACCCCTAACTTGCCCCCCACAACGTCGCCGCAAGCTACTTAAAATAATTAACCCCTAATCTTCCGACCGCAAATCGCCGCCACCTACGTTATCCCTATGTACCCCTAATCTGCTACCCCTAACATCGCCGACCCCTATGTTATATTTATTAACCCCTAATCTGCCCCCCACAACGTCGCCGACACCTACCTACACTTATTAACCCCTAATCTGCCGAGCGGACCTGAGCGCTACTATAATAAAGTTATTAACCCCTAATCCGCCTCACTAACCCTATCATAAATAGTATTAACCCCTAATCTGCCCTCCCTAACATCGCCGACACCTACCTTCAATTATTAACCCCTAATCTGCCGACCGGAGCTCACCGCTATTCTAATAAATGTATTAACCCCTAAAGCTAAGTCTAACCCTAACACTAACACCCCCCTAAGTTAAATATAATTTTTATCTAACGAAATAAATTAACTCTTATTAAATAAATAATTCCTATTTAAAGCTAAATACTTACCTGTAAAATACATCCTAATATAGCTACAATATAAATTATAATTATATTATAGCTATTTTAGGATTAATATTTATTTTACAGGCAACTTTGTAATTATTTTAACCAGGTACAATAGCTATTAAATAGTTAAGAACTATTTAATAGTTACCTAGTTAAAATAATTACAAATTTACCTGTAAAATAAATCCTAACCTAAGATATAATTAAACCTAACACTACCCTATCAATAAAATAATTAAATAAACTACCTACAATTACCTACAATTAACCTAACACTACACTATCAATAAATTAATTAAACACAATTGCTACAAATAAATAAAATTAAATAAACTATCTAAAGTACAAAAAATAAAAAAGAACTAAGTTACAGAAAATAATAAAATATTTACAAACATAAGAAAAATATTACAACAATTTTAAACTAATTACACCTACTCTAAGCCCCCTAATAAAATAACAAAGCCCCCCAAAATAAAAAATTCCCTACCCTATTCTAAAATACAAATATTACAAGCTCTTTTACCTTACCAGCCCTGAACAGGGCCCTTTGCGGGGCATGCCCCAAGAATTTCAGCTCTTTTGCCTGTAAAAAAAAACATACAATACCCCCCCCCCAACATTACAACCCACCACCCACATACCCCTAATCTAACCCAAACCCCCCTTAAATAAACCTAACACTACCCCCCTGATGATCTTCCTACCTTGTCTTCACCATGCCAGGTTCACCGATCCGTCCTGGCTCCAAGATCTTCATCCACCCCAAGCGGGGGCTAGACATCCACTGAAGAAGTCCAGAAGAGGGTCCAAAGTCTTCCTCCTATCCGGCAAGAAGAGGACATCCGGACCGGCAAACATCTTCTCCAAGCGGCATCTTCTATCTTCTTCCATCCGATGACGACCGGCTCCATCTTGAAGACCTCCAGCGCGGATCCATCCTCTTCTTCCGACGACTAGACGACGAATGACGGTTCCTTTAAGGGACGTCATCCAAGATGGCGTCCCTCGAATTCCGATTGGCTGATAGGATTCTATCAGCCAATCGGAATTAAGGTAGGAATTTTCTGATTGGCTGATGGAATCAGCCAATCAGAATATAGTTCAATCCGATTGGCTGATCCAATCAGCCAATCAGATTGAGCTCGCATTCTATTGGCTGATCGGAACAGCCAATAGAATGCGAGCTCAATCTGATTGGCTGATTGGATCAGCCAATCGGATTGAACTATATTCTGATTGGCTGATTCCATCAGCCAATCAGAAAATTCCTACCTTAATTCCGATTGGCTGATAGAATCCTATCAGCCAATCGGAATTCGAGGGACGCCATCTTGGATGACGTCCCTTAAAGGAACCGTCATTCGTCGTCTAGTCGTCGGAAGAAGAGGATGGATCCGCGCTGGAGGTCTTCAAGATGGAGCCGGTCGTCATCGGATGGAAGAAGATAGAAGATGCCGCTTGGAGAAGATGTTTGCCGGTCCGGATGTCCTCTTCTTGCCGGATAGGAGGAAGACTTTGGACCCTCTTCTGGACTTCTTCAGTGGATGTCTAGCCCCCGCTTGGGGTGGATGAAGATCTTGGAGCCAGGACGGATCGGTGAACCTGGCATGGTGAAGACAAGGTAGGAAGATCATCAGGGGGGTAGTGTTAGGTTTATTTAAGGGGGGTTTGGGTTAGATTAGGGGTATGTGGGTGGTGGGTTGTAATGTTGGGGGGGGGGTATTGTATGTTTTTTTTTACAGGCAAAAGAGCTGAAATTCTTGGGGCATGCCCCGCAAAGGGCCCTGTTCAGGGCTGGTAAGGTAAAAGAGCTTGTAATATTTGTATTTTAGAATAGGGTAGGGAATTTTTTATTTTGGGGGGCTTTGTTATTTTATTAGGGGGCTTAGAGTAGGTGTAATTAGTTTAAAATTGTTGTAATATTTTTCTTATGTTTGTAAATATTTTATTATTTTCTGTAACTTAGTTCTTTTTTATTTTTTGTACTTTAGATAGTTTATTTAATTTTATTTATTTGTAGCAATTGTGTTTAATTAATTTATTGATAGTGTAGTGTTAGGTTAATTGTAGGTAATTGTAGGTAGTTTATTTAATTATTTTATTGATAGGGTAGTGTTAGGTTTAATTATATCTTAGGTTAGGATTTATTTTACAGGTAAATTTGTAATTATTTTAACTAGGTAACTATTAAATAGTTCTTAACTATTTAATAGCTATTGTACCTGGTTAAAATAATTACAAAGTTGCCTGTAAAATAAATATTAATCCTAAAATAGCTATAATATAATTATAATTTATATTGTAGCTATATTAGGATGTATTTTACAGGTAAGTATTTAGCTTTAAATAGGAATTATTTATTTAATAAGAGTTAATTTATTTCGTTAGATAAAAATTATATTTAACTTAGGGGGGTGTTAGTGTTAGGGTTAGACTTAGCTTTAGGGGTTAATACATTTATTAGAATAGCGGTGAGCTCCGGTCGGCAGATTAGGGGTTAATAATTGAAGGTAGGTGTCGGCGATGTTAGGGAGGGCAGATTAGGGGTTAATACTATTTATGATAGGGTTAGTGAGGCGGATTAGGGGTTAATAACTTTATTATAGTAGCGCTCAGGTCCGCTCGGCAGATTAGGGGTTAATAAGTGTAGGTAGGTGTCGGCGACGTTGTGGGGGGCAGATTAGGGGTTAATAAATATAACATAGGGGTCGGCGATGTTAGGGCAGCAGATTAGGGGTACATAGGGATAACGTAGGTGGCGGCGGTTTACGGAGCGGCAGATTAGGGGTTAAAAGTGTAATGCAGGGGTCAGCGATAGCGGGGGCGGCAGATTAGGGGTTAATAAGTGTAAGGTTAGGGGTGTTTAGACTCGGGGTACATGTTAGGGTGTTAGGTGCAGACGTAGGAAGTGTTTCCCCATAGGAAACAATGGGGCTGCGTTAGGAGCTGAACGCTGCTTTTTTGCAGGTGTTAGGTTTTTTTTCAGCTCAAACAGCCCCATTGTTTCCTATGGGAGAATCGTGCACGAGCACGTTTTTGATGCCGGCCGCGTCCGTAAGCAACTCTGGTATCGAGAGTTGCATTTGCGGTAAAAATGCTCTACGCTCCTTTTTTGGAGCCTAACGCAGCATTTGTTTGAACTCTCGATACCAGAGTTAAATTTATGGTGCGGCCAGAAAAAAACCCGCGGAGCGTTAACAGCCCTTTTACCGCCGAACTCTAAATCTAGGCCTAAGAGAATTCGAATCTCGCACCTTTATGGAGGCGACCAAACTCCACCACAAACCAAAAGAAAAGACCCTACCCAAACGGGGAAGGAGAGGGAGAGGGAAAACCAACAAAAAAGAAAAACTCTCAAAACTAAGAAAGGGTATATTCAATCTCTCTTCTCATATACTCTCTGATGATGAGGTGAGAGTTTTGGGAAGAGGTCTTTCTTATTGCCCTCCTAACCCTCACAATATTTTTGAGTTATTTGTGGATCTCAATAAATATTCCCGCAAACTGTCTATTCAGAGATATTTTGCTATGAAGGCTTTGAAGAAACAAAACATAGAGGGTTTACCCGTCTTATTGAGTTCGGGTCAGGCGAGAAACCCTTCTACGGTTATCTCGTATGATCCGAACTCACTAATGGAGCAACTATTTGAAGGGGTAATACATACCTCATTGGCTCCTCCCTCATTCTTTTATCCGCCTAAGGAGGAAGTGTCTTATATTGATTTATACCAGCAATTGGTTTTAGAAGATCTTGAATCTATGCCAAAAAGGATCATGGGCAAAAAGAAAACTTGGCCCAATGAAGCTAGAGCCCTTAAAAGTTTGATGGATGACCACAATTTGGTCATCCGTCAGGCTGATAAGGGCGGTGGCATAGTATTGCAGAATTATTCAGACTATGTAAAGGAAGCTTGTCGGATTCTAGAAGATATTAACTATTACACTAAACTTAAGTATGATCCCACTACAGAGTATATGAAAATTCTTACTACCCTATTGGAAAAAGGCCTAAATTTAAAGATCCTTACTAAAAAAGAGAAAAGATACTTAACTCCGGATCATCCGAGCATACCGTATTACTACCATCTCCCCAAATTGCACAAGAATGAAAAAGAACCTCCCGGCAGGCCTATCATAGCTGGCATGAATAGTATTACCGACAGATTATCAGAATATATTGACATCTACCTACAGAGGTATGTCATCAATTTACCATCTTATATTAAGGATACTAAAGATTTGCTCAACAAACTTTCCCTTGTGCAATTGGATAAAAGCAAGAACTATCTTTGGCTCACATGTGATGTCGGATCACTTTATTCGAATATATCTCATGATTTGGGGATCAACACCACTCTGATATATTTGAATAGAGATCTATATATGCCTTTAACCCAAAAGGAATATTTAATCTCACTCATTAATTTTATTTTAAAACATAATTATTTTCAGTTTCTTGATACCTTTTTTCTACAGATTAGGGGAACGGCCATGGGCACCAGATTTGCCCCGAGTTTTGCCAACCTGTTTATGGTTTGTTATGAAGATCATTATATATACAATTCAGAATGGAGGGGGCAATCTGGTGTTCTATGGCCGTTATATAGATGATCTTATTTTTATTTTTGATGGCCTAGAATCAGAAGCTCTAGAGTTTGTATCACACTTAAACGATAATAATATGGGCATTAGTTTTACCCACAACTTACAAAAGGAAAATATAGAATTTTTGGATGTGATTCTTTCTTGGGATCAGAAAGAGAATATATCCACGTCCACTTTTTTCAAAAAAGTGGACTGCAATAATTTTTTACATTTTTCAAGCAACCATCTAACAAAATGGAAAACTAATATCCCTTTCAGTCAGTTTTGTAGACTGCGAAGGAACTGCAGTACTATTGACCAATACAATCAACAATCACAGATCCTTAAAGGTAGATTTATTGAAAAGGGATACCCGGCTGAACTAGTGACAAAGGGCTATGAAAGAGCCAAAAATCTAAATAGGGAACAACTATTATCCTCTGTCTCATCAAAAGACAGAGAAAAGGAAACTTTTGTTAACAAACAACCTTTGTTTGTTACACAATATAACTCAAACCACAACATTATTAATAAAGTTCTTAAGAAACATTGGCCGATACTTCTAAAAGACCCTGTCTTGAAGAAAACACTTCCACCACAACCTAAATTAGTGTTCAAAAGAGCCCCTAACTATATACACAAAAATTAGCCCCAAGTAAGGTAGTTATGTCAAAAAGGAAATCTGCTAATATTACCAGACTGAGAGATCAGACTCATAATAACCATACCTTCAACAAAACAGGGGCCTTTAGATGTGGAAAGAAACGATGTCATATGTGCAAATATATCACACACGGTCACAGTAACATATTAGCTAACAATACAAGGGAGCTAGTACCTATAAAAAAAGTCTGTCCTGTGACTCTAATTATATAATATATGCACTGTCCTGCCAATGTGGGATTCAGTACATAGGCAGGACCTGTAGGAAGGTAAGGACCAGATGGTGTGAGCATTTGAGGAATATTGAATCCAAATCGCTAAAACATAGTGTCTCTAGACATACGTGCAACAGCTATATTCCTGGTAAATGTTCATTCAAAATAACCCCATTGGAAAGAATCCCTCCAAGTAATATGTACAATAGGTTTTCCAAATTGAGACAAAGGGAAACCTATTGGATTTATAAATTCAATAGTTTATTTCCCACTGGCCTTAATGAGGTTATAGACTCTGCAGCATTTGTGTAAATATTTATGTTCATATATACACATGAGATACTGCTACTTTCAATATATGTTTTGTTATATGTATAAATATGTTCGCTGGACTTTTCCACACCCCATTGTTGGTGATTTTGCATTCACAAGTACTATATAATTTTAGACTACAGTAATTTTGTCTTTAGTTATGGCCAAACACATTATAATTTATTTAGTAATCTAGACTACTTTATACACTGTATTTCATGATTTCTTGTAATTCACATTGTTAGTACCTAACTTTAACTCATCACATTAGGTTTCATCACATTTCCCCTCCACTCATGTATGATTTTTGTTAGCCCATTCACATACCCCTATACACTCATTTTATCAGGCAGTAATGTCACTGCATTAGGGTTTTTATTTAAAATGTAATACACTATACCTTATTTATCCTCTATATATATATTTGGATTTAAGTCCCAGCCAGTAACCTCACATCACCTTGACACCACATTTATATATCAAATTAGTAACTTCACATACACCATGACACTATATTTATTTTTATTCATATTCTATTATATGGTAACACACAGACCGCAGAACGTAAAAGCGGATATTTTTGGTCTATCTTGAAGTTCAAAAGGCTTTACCCCCAGTCTTTTTTTATATGCTCTGACCTATTCATTGGGAAATTCAGAGATCTTCCTGATTGTCGAAACCACAAGTTTAATCACTTTATTATTTATTTTGACTTTATGCTAAATAGCCACGAGTCCAGGATTTGTAATTTCATTATTAGCGATATCTATTTACTTATTTGACGTTTTATTATATAGATCATAATATCACAAATGTATAAATAACCAATGGCACGACACTAATTACAATTTATGTCATTCCATTGGTACAAGAAATAGACATGGGCGTAGTTATTTCGCCCTTAGCAACCACAACAGATAGAGAAATGTACACGTTCGGGCCGTAGTGATCATGTGACCATGCATAGTCTCTATTGACGCCTTAATCACGGCATCAGCCATTTGCTAAACTCCCGATCACATGACATTACGTCACGATAATATTATATGCAACATGCAACATATAGTGCAACCAATGAGAATGCCATATAAGGACAGGCCCCCAACATAGTCGCAATCTATTGGCTAGGCACATAACATATGTTAAGCTTGTTTACTCCGCTAACAACACTTATAGGGAATGATCGAAACTGTTTATTGTCGATCCACCCGCTTATAACTATATTATTTTTATAGAGACATGGACAAACAAGGTTATATACCTGACAATATAGATACAATATACAATTCCAACTAACTGAACATTATACCATCACAACAATGGGGAGTGGTGGGAAAGGAAGGACATGATAGGTCAATCTGTGTAAAGGAAGGGGAGGGTTTATTTGGAATATTAGGTTACTGAGCCCTATATAAAGGGCACCCATGTACACAATCAATATACAAGCCTGAGGAAACGGGGTGTTCCCCGAGAAACGCGTCGCTATATTGTATGGTCTATGGGGAGATAGGTTGTCATCACCCAGCTGTAATTTGCTATACCGTTTGGTATTTTTATTTTGTATAATAAAATACTGATTTTATACTTTTACATAAGTCTGGTGTTGGTGTAACTACCCTCATAGCAGTAACCTAAGAGCACTCCAGCTCTTCCTCCTCCTTCCACTGCAATTTTCGGCCGAAGTTTGTCATCCAGGAGACAAAGAGTTCCAGTACATCTGGGCGAGACAACACACAGCCAGCTGGTTTGCTGTTGAAAACCAGCCTGCCCCTACTGGCACAAGAGAGTGCCGCCCTGTTTGTGAGTACCCTTTTTCTGCTCCTTGTTTGGATTTTTTGGGTTATATTGATCTACACATGTGGCGCCTCTGTTTTTGTTTTTGTTTCACATCAAAGTTTGAGGATGGGGCAACCCTGAAACGTCACTTGTCATATTAAAATAATTTGTGATTAAGACCCAGTTAGTGCTCCTATTGCTTGGAAAACACACACACACACACACACACACATATATATATATATATATAATGTATTTATGAAAATAAATAGAACATATTCTTCCATGTGAAGAATATTTTAATGTGAAATATTCATACTTTCATGTGGCGTTAGCACATTTGAGAAAATGCGATCGGGTTTGTGTTCAAGTAGGGTGTTAGTTTTTTCCACTTTTCTTGCTCCATTGACATTTACGGGGGAATCGGTTAATGCAGTCTCAATAATCTAAGTTTGGCTTTTTGTGTGCATTGGGTTAGTGCTTGTGTGAAATTTTTTTACTTTCAACTTGTAATACCCACGCTTCCTGACGCCTGCAAAAAGCTTACTTCAAACGCAGATAATGCACAAAAGGGAGCGCAAAATACAGCTTAAATCTAGCCCCTAGTTGATTAACAAAATATTTCAGCTCTACTTCAGAACTATCCCACAACAGAAACACCTTGTCTATGTAACAAAGCCATAATGATACATTTTGGAATTAGGAAGAACAAAAGTGTAAACCTGTTTTTAAGATAATCTTGGGTGTCTCTACTAAATAAAACATTTTGGACTGTAACTGTTGAACTGTTGTTTTACCTCATCTTCATCATCTGTATCTGAATACTTTGCTCTAGGGGGATCTGATTTCATATTTTTATTAGAACAAATTGTTTATTTTCTGAAAACGGTTTGTTTTTAAATCTCTCTTACCTGCCCTCATTAGCATTTACTACCATGCTGCATTCTTTAGATCTTTTCTCTCTTGTCCTTCTCTCTACACAACCACTTCTCACATTTAAACAAATTTTCTCATCCCCCTCTACTTAGATCCCATCCTTATACTTGTTCTCCTGTGTCACTTCTTCCTCCTCTTAGATCCAATCCTTATACTTGTTCTATTGTGTCTCTTCTCCTCTACTCAGATCCCATCATTATACTTGTTCTCTTGTGTCTCTTCTCCTCTACTTAGATTCCATCCTTATACTTGGTCACCTGTGTCTCTTCTCCTCCTCTACTCAGATTCCATCCTTATACTTGTTCTCCTGTGTCTCTTCTCCTCCTCTACTCAGATTCCATCCTTAAACTTGTTCTGTGTCTCTTCTCCTCTACTCAGGTCCCATCCTTATACTTGTTCTCATGTGTCTCTTCTCCTCTAATCAGATCCCATCCTTATACTTGTTCTCCTGTGTCTCTTCTCCTCTTCTCAGATTCCATCGTTAAACTTGTTCTGTGTCTCTTCTCCTCTACTCAGAACCCATCCTTATACTTGTTCTGTGTCTCTTCTCCTCTACTCAGATCCCATCCTTATATTTGTTCTCCAGTGCCTATTCTCCTCTACTCAGATCCCATCCTTATACTTGTTCTCCTGTGTCTCTTCTCCTCTACTCAGATCCCATCCTTATACTTGTTCTCCCATTTCTCTTCTAATTAACTCAGATCCCATCCTTATACTTGTTCTCCTGTGTCTCTTCTAATCTACTCAGATCCCATCTTTATGCTTGTTCTCCTGTGTCTCTTCTCCTCTATTCAGATCCCATCCTTATACTTGTTCTCCTGTGTCTCTTCTCCTTTATTCAGATCCCATCCTTATACTTGTTCACCTGTGTCTCTTCTCCTCTACTCAGATCCCATCCTTATACCTTTTCTCCTGTGTATCTTCTCCTCTACTCAGATCCCATCCTTATACTTGTTCTCCTGTGTCTCTTCTACTCTACTCAGATCCCATCCTTATATTGTTCTCCTGTGTCTCTTCTCCTCTACTCAGATCCCATTCTTATACTTGTTCTCCTCTACTCAGATTCCATCCTTATACTTGTTCTCCTGTGTCTCTTCTCCTCTACTCAGATCCCATCCTTATACTTGTTCTCCTGTGTCTCTTCTCCTCTACTCAGATTCCATCCTTATACTTGTTCTCTTGTGTCTCTTCTCCTCTACTCAGATCCCATCTTTATACTTGTCCTCCTGTGTCTCTTCTAATCTACTCAGATCCCATCCTTATACTTGTTCTCCTGTGCCTCTTCTAATCTACTCAGATCCCATCCTTATACTTGTTCTCCTGTGTCTCTTCTCCTCTACTCAGATCCCATCCTTATACTTGTTCTCCTTTGTCTCTTCTCCTCTACTCAGATCCCATCCTTATTCTTGTCCTCCTGTGCCTCTTCTCCTCTACTCAGATCCCATCCTTATACTTGTGCTCCTACCTCTCCTCAGAGCCCAACTTTATGCATGTTCTTTTGTGTCTCTTGTCCCTCCCCTCAGATTCAATCCTTATGCTTGTTCTGTTTCTCTTCTCCCTCTCCTCAGAGCCCATCCTTATGCTTGTTCTGTTTCTCTTCTCCCTCTCCTCAGAGCCCATCCTTATGCTTGTTCTGTGTATCTTCTACCTCTCCTCAGAGCCCATCCTTATGCTTGTTCTGTGTCTCTTTTACCTCCCCTCAGAGACCATCCTTATGCTTGTTCTGCATCTCTTCTACCTCTCCGCAAAGCCCATCCTTATGATTGTTCTGTTTCTCTTCTCCCTCTCCTCAGAGTCCATACGTATACTTGTTCTGTGTCTCTTCTAGCTCTCAGAGCCCATACTTATGCTTGTTCTGTGTCTATTCTACCTCTCCTCAGAGCCCATCCTTATGCTTGTTCTGTGTCTCTTCTAGCTCTCCTCAGAGCCCATCCTTATGCTTGTTCTGTGTCTCTTCTACCTCTCCTCAGAGCCCATCCTTATGCTTGTTCTGTTTCTCTTCTCCCTCTCCTCAGAGTCCATCCTTATGCTTGTTCTGTGTCTCTTCTACCTCTCCTCAGAGCCCATCCTTATGCTTGTTCTGTGTCTATTCTACCTCTCCTCAGAGCCCTTCCTTATGCTTGTTCTGTGTATCTTCTACCTCTCCTCAGAGACCATCCTTATGCTTGTTCTGTGTCTCTTCTAGCTCTCCTCAGAGCCCATCCTTATGCTTGTTCTGTTTCTCTTCTCCCTCTCCTCAGAGTCCATACTTATGCTTGTTCTGTGTCTATTCTACCTCTCCTCAGAGCCCATCCTTATGCTTGTTCTCCTGGGTCCCTTCCCTCCTCTCATCAGAGCCATTCTCTGTCATCCTCCTCTCCCCGAACCCCCTGTTATCAGGCCGCTCACTTCTCTGTCTCATCTCCCTTCCTAAATATCCCTCTTTACTATCTATCAGATCAATTTAAGACTCTCATCCACAGTAATCCTTCACTGTCCAATCCCTTCTACAGACCCCCTGTCTACATTAATACTTTACTTGTGTATGCGTATGTGTATATGTGCGTGTGCATACAGTTTGTGTGTGTGTGTGTCTATGTGCATATGTGTGTGCATGCATGTGTCTGTGTATTAATTGACCAAAAAAGTGTAAATGTGAATTAAACAAGCAGACAAAACACACACAAACACTTTTTAAAAAAAAATTGAAAAGCCTCTTTACAGCTGAAATTCAAGCGTTTTACTTTGCCTTATATAGTATACAGCAGGGTATCAAAGTTAATGACAATTTCCTTTCCCATTGGATTTTACAATTCCTTATTATGAAGGTCTGTAAAAAGATTAGTAAAACACAATTAACGCATATGTATTCCTGTACTTACCCTTACAAAAAATGAGTAATGTAAATATACTAGAAATATTGCTTATACAACCAGGGTGGGGTAATTAATTCTATTGGATCTCTTAATGCTGGTTTGGTGTGAAGTTGTTAAATGGCAATCTATAAAAACAGTAGCACATAGCTTGAACAAAAAGTGTGAGGATAAGTGATATAAGGAATATCAAGTATAAAAAATGCTTAGCAATTTTAAATACCACTAAAGCTTTTATTAGAACCAGATGTCATTATTAGTATTTACTAAACGCATATAAATTAAATCGTCTTCCAATAGGGTCTCTTCTGCCCTTAATGAAATGTTTACTCTTGCAATGTATCTGCAGTAGAGTTGCCACCTTTGGCATATATTCCTATACACTTATGAATTACACATGCTGCATGGAACTGTCCCTTTAAAAACAGGAAGCCTCTCATAAGCCTCCACAACAGCAAGAGATCCCATCTGCAAGAAACTTGTATTCCATTAAAAGGATATATGAGGCACCAGGTGACCCTAAGAATATAGGTGTATGTGACTGTTATTATATATATAATATATTAGACTTTGCCAGCCACTTCAATAATAAAATCGACTCCATCAGAAATGAAATCAGCTCTCAACATAATTCCTTTCTCTCACCCCCTCAAATGCTCTCAGTCAACCACAACCCACATAACCTTAAACTTAGCTCATTCTCCCCTGTCACTGAGGAAAAAGTTTCGGCACTTATACTGCGCTCTCACCTCACTACCTGTCCCCTTGACCCTATCCCCTCACAGCTACTCCCCTCCCACTCTGCTACCCTCATCCCTATACTCACACACACTTTCAACCTCTCCCTCAGCACCGGTATATTTCCCTCATCGCTGAAACATGCATTGGTCACACCTATCCTCAAAAAACCATCCCTTGATCCTACCTCCCCATCCAACTACCGCCCTTTTTCCCTCCTCCCTCTTGCATCAAAGCTTCTCGAAAAATTAGTTTATGCACGCCTATCCCATTTCCTTACAATAAACTCTCTCCTTGACCCACTGCAATCTGGATTTCGTCCCCATCACTCCACAGAGACAGCAATTGTTAAGGTTACCAACTACCTACTTACAGCAAAATCAAAATGCCACTTCTCTCTGCTTATCCTCCTTGATCTGTCCACAGCCTTTGACACTGTTGACCACCCTCCAATTCATCGGCATCTGTGACACAGCCCTCTCGTGGCTCTCTTCCTACCTGTCAAACTGTACCTTTAGTGTAGCCTTCTCTGGGGCCTCCTCTGCCCCGTCACCACTTTCTGTCGGAGTTCCGCAAGGCTCTGTCCTCGGTCCCCTTCTCTTCTCAATCTACACGTCATCCCTAGGTTCCCTAATAAAGTCCCACGGTTTACAATATAATTTGTATGCCGACAACACCCAAATCTACTTCTCTGCACCAGACCTATCTCCTTCCTTGCTAACCGGTGTCACTAACTGTCTTTCTCACATCTCTAACTGGATGTCTTCTCACTACCTCAAGCTAAATCTCTCCAAAACTAAGCTCCTTATTTTCCCCCCTTCCTCAAAACTCTCCACCCCCAATCTCTCAATAACTGTTGACAACTCCATCATTACCCCTACCCCACATGCCCAATGTCTCTGGGTCACATTTGACTCAGATCTTTCTTTCACTCCTCACATTCAGTCCTTGGCTAAAGCCTGTCGCTTCCACCTTAAAAACATCTCTAAAATTAGATACTTCCTTACACAAGACACAACTAAGATTTTAATCCACTCTCTCATTCTTTCCCGCCTTGATTACTGCAACTCTGTCCTCTCTGGTCTCCCCACCTACCGCCTAGCTCCTTTACAATCCTTAATGAATGCCTCTGCCAGACTCATCTTCCTTACAAGTCGATCTTCATCTGCTGCACCTCTCTGCCAATCCCTTCACTGGCTTCCTCTTGCCTCTAGGATCAAACACAAAATTCTCACTCTGACATACAAAGCCCTCAACTGCACTGCTCCCCCCTATATCTCAGACCTTGTCTCCAGATACTCTCCCTCCCGTCCCCTTCGCTCTGCTCATGATCTCCTCCTCTCCGGTTACCTCATCGCACTCCCGTTTACAGGACATCTCCAGACTGGCTCCCATCCTGTGGGACTCTCTGCCTCACTCCACAAGACTCTCTTCTAGTTTTAAAAGCTTCAAGTGCTCCCTAAAGACTCTACTGTTCAGGGATGCATACAACCTACGCTAACCTTTCTTTATACCAGTTCCTCTCCTCCATTGCTATCCCCTGAACCCTCTTAGCATGTAAGCCTAATAGTCCAGCTGTTTGTAGATCACCTTCTTAAGAGCTGACTACAACAGTGCAACTCTTGGCAGGGCCCTCTACCCATTTGATCCCTATAATCGTTTTGTTGTACTCCACCTTTGTTTATAGCGCTGCGGAATCTGTTGGCGCTCTACAAATAACCGATAATAATAATAATAATAATAATAATAATATATATATACAGTATATTGTTGGGGGTTTTTTTTGGGGGGGGGGTGGTTCTGTAACACTTTTCTCAGTCTCAGGTTTTATTTGGGCATACAAATTTAAGAAAATGTGTTGCATTAGCTGGGTATATAATCTGAGGTCTAATTTGGACAAGTATTTTACAGACCAAGTGTCTGGGAACATAGATGAGATTAAAAGGACACTGAGGGGCACATATATGCTCTTATTTGAGTACATAACTGGCATAAAAGCCGTGTTGTCATCCAGTCATTTTTACCAGCATTGTATTTTTAAGATTCAGCTCAATGTATATAATAACAAATTAAATGTATGTTATGAAGTGGGAGGCAACAAATAATAATTTAAAATCTTTCATAACAGCTTTAGTTTCTGAGATATGCTGTAAAATTATTTGTGCAAACCTTTCATAACTGGCATGTCCTGTATTATTTTCTAAAGAAGATGGTATCCCAGTTTAAAAGGGACTGCAGTGATCTAAATAGTGTAAAAGCAAAAGCAACATCTGTTAAAAAAAAACAAAAAAACTATTCATATATATATATATATTTTTTTTTTTTTATTTATTTTTTTATTTATTTAAATTTTTGCGCCATGTTAATGAATATGGATCTTTGATTTTTTATAGAAAATTGCTGTTTATGGAACTTAGTTTGACTGTTGTTTTAAAAACAACCACTAGATGACAGCAGTGCGCTGTAAATTTTTAGGAAATGTGCTCTAATATAGAAATCCAGTATGCAGTATGTTTAATGTTCATTATTGTTATTCTAACAAAATCATTCTTTATAGTCTAATTTTATGAACAATTGGCTTCAGGATTGCTGGAAATCTAGATTTTATAAACTTAAAGAGAACAATGTAATTAAAAAAAATTGATTGATTATGATTGTCATTTCTCACTAAATTTGAGCAATGTTGCCCTATAAAAAGAGCAAAATACAATGAAGAATATTACAAATCTAATATATTATATTTTAGAGGCATTATTAGCAAAACGTCAAAAAATTACTTCCTTTTGGGCTAGATTACAAGTGGAGTGCAAAATATTGCTCCTGCAAAGGTGCGCTGGTATTGCAAATTAGGTGCAATGCGGACGTGACCTCACATTCGCATTGCATGGAAGCTTTGCGCTTACGAGAGCATTTCCATAGACTACAATGGGAGCCTTGTTCTCATGCCGTGAGACACAGCATAAAAACCTAGCACAGAGAAGGGGGATAAGTTGCACAGTGATGGGCAGCAGATTGAAATATATATATGTAAAAGCTTATATACATATATATTTTTTGAGAACACACAGTCCCCATAGACCGCAATTTAAAGGCACTTTTCAGTGCCGTTTTATTTTCTAACACACCACACCCGCCAACTTTAACCCCATAAAACTGCTTTGTGCAATTTTTTTATTTTTATTTAAAGATGCTACTTTTTTCATATAAACTTACACAATACTTTAATTTGGGGCCAATTGGGGCACATTTATAGATTTAATCAGAGATCTGATCTATGGTTAATTTTATGCGCGCTAATTGCTACCACGAGCTCGCGTTAGCAATAACCACCAGCCACTTGTAAATTACCGCTCAACTTGTAATCTAGCCCGTAATTGGTGAAAGTAACATAGTATCGAAAATGATCAACTGTTCTCACACTAAAACTCACACACTTTATCATCCAATGAGTGACTTAGCCTTGACTGTTAGTCAAATCCAGGCATGCACTTCCTGTATTCAGCATCCATTTAAACAGCTGTAACTTAATTGAACATCATAACAAAATAACAGAAGGCTCTAATGTGTTGTAGCATTTTATTATTGTACAAATATTTGAATTTATCTATGTATTTAATCTTTTCAATGTATTACATTCTCCTGAGCAGGATCAGCTAATCAAAAGCTACATATGTGAATACGGACTAATCACCAGTCACATCTTTTCACGGCCAGCTTGGCAGTGATTTTGCAGTGGGAGATTAGCTATGTTTTTATCCCCTTTGTTACATGCGAGCAGTGATACGAAACTAAGCATGAACTAATGCATTGCACCATTATATTATTGATATTTAAACCAACAGGGGGTAGTGTCATAAGAACAACTAAGCTAATGGTAGGAAAGAGGAAGAGTGGTTTACCATGTCAAATGCAGTGGATAATTCTATTAGACTTGGCCTTCTGATTGGCTGGTAATGTATTATCTTACTTCAGCTCCTTCAAGAGACTCCATCCATGTCAAGCTCAGCAGGTTACATTTTTCTCTCATTTCATCTATAGCCCTGGTTCTAAAAACGTAAAGGCTAGAGTTTTATATCAGCTCTGTGATAATAAAACGTCTCCCATGTCTTTCTCAAAATATCCTTACAGTCTTTAATTTAAAATATTAAGTTAAAGGGACATTGTACACTAGATGTTTTGTAGATGATCCATTTATGTAGCCCATCTGGGAGTATTTCTGTAACAATGTATAGCTTTGTTGTTTTTAAATAACATTGTGCTGATTTTCAGACTCCTTACCAAGCCCCTAAAGCAGAGCTTTCCAAACCTTTTATGTTGGTGACACACTTTTTAGACCTACATCATTTCGCGACACAGTGATTCAGTTGTACTAGCAAACAGGAGGTTAAACTAACTTGTTTTAAGAGATACAGACACATACATACAGTAAATGATATAATAACGAAATGTATTTACAAGTAACAGTATGTGAGTGCAAGAATTAAAAAAAAGTTTAATAACGCCAATAGCTACTTGCTATTTTAATGGGATGTATGAGGTTGATGGGATGAACACAGTTTCTGAATATTTGGTGGGATATTAGACACTCGTATTTTTAAGCTTCCCATTCCTATCCATATATCAAGAGCAGGAACAGCAATGCACTACTGGGAGCTAGCTGCAAAAAAACCCAACTGACTTCTGACTTCAGCTCAGCGTTTAAGCTGCCGCCCTCAGAGCTCGGTGAGTCCGATTGAATACTGCCCACGCTGCAAACACACTGCTGTCCCACTCACTAACTACACATGCAGCCACGAGCCGATTGAGGAAACTACATGTGCAGTCAGGTGCCAATGTGCCCCCAAAGCCGCCAATGGGAATAGTTTCAGTTCCCACTGAGCTGCGCCAATAGGTTAAGATGATCTGTGACCCCCTAGGTATCAATCACGTGTCAACCGTGTGATATGCGTAGCAGGCAGACGGAAAGTCAGAAACCAAAAAAAAAAAACATTAAAAAAAAATTAAAATTTAAAAAAAACTGTGCTGAAGCAGGGACACACCTACACAATGCTGCCGACACACAGTTTGGAAAGCACTGCCCTAAAGTGTCAGATGAAGACTGATGTCTACAGACTACTGCTTTCTCTTTTTTTGTGTAATGGGTCTTTTCATATGCATGGAAGGGGGGAGGGGGAGTATCCGCTCTTCCTGCTTTCCCAGCCCCTTTCACTGGGTGTCCCAGCTCATCCTCATAAACAGATCTAAACTGTGAGCTTCTAAGTAAGTTGTACATATTCTTCTTTATAGTAGTGTCTTTTTCATGCAGTTATATGAAAATTGGTTTACACTTTCCCTTTAATTTCAGTTACTTTCAGCTGACCAGCTCATTCATACCTCTTATTCTCATGATGCTCCTTATGCTGGACACTCGCTCATTGAACTGCTGATCTACCTCATAAGGCGTTTAGTGGCCTGTGTTATCTAAATAAGAGCTCGCTTCCATTGAGCTCTTAAAAATGGAGCCATAAGCTACTGAAGCAGCCGACAGCTAAAAGTAATTTACGGATCCATTTTAGTACCAGGTTTAGTACCAGGTTTAGTACCAGTTTTAGTACCAGGTTTAGTACCAGGTTTAGTACCAGGTTTAGTACCAGGTTTAGTACCAGTTTTAGTACCAGTTTTAGTACCAGGTTTAGTACCAGTTTTAGTACCAGGTTTAGTACCAGGTTTAGTACCAGTTTTAGTACCAGTTTTAGTACCAGGTTTAGTACCAGTTTTAGTACCAGTTTTAGTACCAGGTTTAGTACCAGGTTTAGTACCAGTTTTAGTACCAGGTTTAGTACCAGGTATAGTACCAGGTTTAGTACCAGGTATAGTACCAGTTTTAGTACCAGGTTTAGTACCAGGTTTAGTACCAGTTTTAGTACCAGGTTTAGTACCAGTTTTAGTACCAGGTTTAGTACCAGTTTTAGTACCAGGTTTAGTACCAGTTTTAGTACCAGGTTTAGTACCAGTTTTAGTACCAGGTTTAGTACCAGGTTTAGTACCAGGTTTAGTACCAGGTTTAGTACCAGTTTTAGTACCAGGTTTAGTACCAGTTTTAGTACCAGGTTTAGTACCAGGTTTAGTACCAGGTTTAGTACCAGTTTTAGTACCAGTTTTAGTACCAGGTTTAGTACCAGGTATAGTACCAGTTTTAGTACCAGTTTTAGTACCAGTTTTAGTACCAGGTTTAGTACCAGGTTTAGTACCAGTTTTAGTACCAGGTTTAGTACCAGTTTTAGTACCAGGTTTAGTACCAGTTTTAGTACCAGTTTTAGTACCAGGTTTAGTACCAGGTTTAGTACCAGGTTTAGTACCAGTTTTAGTACCAGTTTTCCATTGAAAAGCTCTTTTCGTGTAGGTGTAAGTTAGCGTTGTGTTAACGCTTCCACCTGATGCCCGATTTCTAAAACATTAATAGGTTACTATGGTAAACCGACCAAACACTACACTTAATCGCATATATTTTACATGTCGCTCGCTGTTAAACTAAAATCAAACACCTAACGCATGCGCAATATCTACCTCTCAACCGTAACCCCCACCGCAATATCTAATGTATTAACCCCTAATCCGCAATGCTCCCACAACGTAAACTATCTATTAAAACTATTAACCCCTAATCCGCAATTCCCCCAGAATGCATACTAACATTAAATCTATAACCTCTAAACCACCATGCCCCACAACACAAACTACCTATTTAAACTATTAACCCCTAATCCGCAATTCCCCCAGAATGCATACTCTATTAAATCTATTAACCTCTAAACCACCATGCCCCACAACACAAACTACCTATTTAAACTATTAACCCCTAATCCGCAATTCCCCCAGAATGCATACTATCATTAAATCTATAACCTCTAAACCACCATGCCCCACAACACAAACTACCTATTTAAACTATTAACCCCTAATCCGCAATTCCCCCAGAATGCATACTCTATTAAATCTATTAACCTCTAAACCACCATGCCCCACAATGCAAACTACCTATTTAAACTATTAACCCCTAATCGGCAATGCCCCCACAACACAAACTATGTTTTAAATCTGTTAATCCCTAATCCGCAATGCTCCCACATTGCAAAGTTTCTATTTAAACTATTAACCCCTAATCCGCCATCCCTCAAAATGCAATCTAGCTATTTAAACTATTAACCCCTAATCGGACCATAACCTACATCACAATTAACCTAATAAATCTATTAACCTCTAAACCGCCAATAACCCACATCACAATTAACTAATCACTAAGCCCCCTAACCTAACACCCCCTAAATTAACCACATTACATAATTTAAAATAATCCTAAATTATAATTAAAATAAAAAACCTAACATTACTTTAAAAATAAAAAATAAATAAGTTTAAATTAAACTAAAATTACAGAAAATAAAAAAGTCTAACATTACATAATATAAAAAACAAGATTATCAAAAATAAAAAAATAAACCTAATCCCTATGAAATTAAAAAAAGCCCCCCCAAATAAAAACACCCCCTAATCTAATACTAAACTACCAATAGCCCTTAAAAGGGCCTTTTGTAGGGCATTGCCCTAAGTTAAACAGCTCTTTTCCTTAAAAAATTACTAAGTCCCCCCTCTAACAGTAAAACCCCCCCACCCATCAAACCCGCAAAATAAAAAATAAAAACTAACACTAAAAAATCCTAAACTATCCATTGCCCCTAAAGGGGCATTTGTATGGGCATTGCCATTAAAAGCCTAACTCTAACCCCCAGGTAGGTACTCACTGTTCCTGAAGTCAGGCTGTGAAGTATTCTTCCTAGCGGCGACCGGTTCCTAAATTCCCACGCTGAAGTCTCCTTCCAAGTGGCGACCTCTTTTATCTTCATCCTGGACCGCGGATCTGAAGACTGGCAATCGTAGAACTGAAGACCGGCGACCACAGATCCATGAGGTGTGGAGGATCCTCTTCGTACGATAGCAGCCGTAAACTGAATAGTGAATTTAAGGTATGGGATTAAATATGGCACCCATTGTATTCCTATTGGCTGATTTGATTCTTCAAATTCAAATCAGCCAATAGGATGAAAGCTACTGAAATCCTGGAACTGAAGACCGGCGATCTGCTGTGTGTACTGATCTCTTATCTTAGCTCTACCATTTTCTCAGTATATGGTTTTATATCACTTAGAAGGAGTCTTAAATCATCACATTTACAAATCTGGAGTTGATTTCTTTGCTTGGAGCGTAGCTGTACAACTTCACTAATAAACTTTATAGAAAATGTATTTTACTTACCAAAGGGTTATGTAGTGCACACTGCATACTTGATTTCTGGTGACAGCAGACTAGAAAAACCATCATCAGAGGTTCTTGAGGACTCGAGTTGAGAAACACTTATCAAGACTAAAGTACAACTTATTATGATTATTGAGCTTGAGGGGCCCAGCACCATCCTTTTCCACTGCTTACCTACTAGTTCCCCCATGTTAATACCAGTGCCCCGTCCATCTCTCATGCGTATCAGTGCCCCCCTCATTAATCCCACAGCCCCCTAAGGGGAGCACCCCCCACTTTGGGAACCACTACTCTAAATTGAGTTAAAGGTAGACAAAACAAATTATTAAATCATTGTGGCTTAGATTTCAAGTTGAGTGCATTAGTGCATGATTGGGTATTAAAAGTTGTTGGTAAAAATGTATTTTAACTAGTACAAAATGTTTAACCAAAGTATTTTTAATGAAACCCAAACATAGATAACGCATTCTATTCTTTCACTGGAAATCGTGAATAGCTCGCTCATTGCACTCGTATTGCAAGTCACCAGTAGGTGTTGCAATCCAAATTACCACTTTTGCATTTGTCACTTTTAAAAAACAGGTTCTAACTGTTATCACTTCCTATTGTGCATTTGAAAACATAGAAGGTATATAGCAAGTAAATAATTTCTGCACTCCATCGGGTTAGCACCCAAGTGTTATCCAACATGAATTTTAGTGTGGGCCTTCATGGAAATCTTCTAAGGGAAAGGACTCTCCTGCACAATCTGACATGAATAATGCAGCGCATATTATACTACCATGCACAATATATATTAACCATGGACTTGTAATACCATTAAGTTAAAAGGACATGAGACTCACCATTTTTCTTTTATGATTCAGATAGAGCATGTAGTTTTAAACACCTTTCTAATTTAATACTATTATAAATTGTGCTTCATTCTCTTGCTATCCTTTATTGAAGGAGAAGCAATGCACCACTGCCAGCTAGCTAAACCATTAGTAAGTCAATGACAGCAGGCATATATGTGCAGCCACCAATCAGCAGCTAGCTCCCAGCTTCTGAGCCTACCTAGGTATGCTTTTCAACAAAGGATACAACAGAATTAATTTCCCTTTAAAGGGACAGTCAAGTCCAAAAAAACTTTCATGTTTTAAATAGGGCATGCAATTTTAAACAACTTCCCAATTTACTTTTATCACCAATTTTGCTTTGTTCTCTTAGTATTCTTAGTTGAAAGCTAAAAATAAGAGGTTCATATGCTAATTTCTTAGACCTTGAAGACTGCCTCTAATCTGAATACATTTTGACCACTAGAGGGCATTAGTTCACATGTTTCATATAGATAACATTGAGCTCATGCACGTAAAGTGACCTAGGAGTGAGCACTGATTGGCTAAACTGCATGTCTGTCAAAAGAACTGAAATAAGGGGGCAGTCAGCAGAAGCTTAGATACAAGATAATTACAGAGGTAAAATGTGTATTATTATAACTTTTTAAACAACAAAAATTCTGGAGTTGACTGTCCCTTTAATGCTCCACAGTGCTTACTTTTTTGTGTTCCACTTGTAAACTAGCCCTGTGATTTTTCATCAAGCTAGATTATTTTTTTCCTATCAAACCAAATAAAACAGTAGAACTCATACAGCCTGATATTGATTTTTGATCTTTAACAACTTTTTTGTTTACAATTCTGAAAATATGAACCAATAGAATAGTTTTATGATATTCAAAAATAAATATATAAAAACCATACCTCTTTTATTCCAAAGTCTATCTACTATTCGTATAAAAAATCTTATTCTGAAACTCTACACAGTCAATAGCTCTCATAATATATAATAATTTAGGAAAATATGTCTTTAAAAACATTTCCATCCTATGATATCTCCTTGTCTTAAAATATGCAAAATTATTAAATAATAATCTAAACAGTAACAAAATTAAATCAAAATCAATATTATTATATAGAGAGAACTCTTGGGATAATATTAGCTGAAAGCATAAATCTTTTTTTCTATCAAAAGGAAAAAATACCTCCTTCAATACAGCTTTTCAGAAATAGGGACATTATACTGAGTATATAACAAAGAAATAGCCATATAACCCCAGTTGACTCCACCAGTATTGTTAAAATCACTGGATTTGTAAGTCTTTTTCTCATTCCCAATCTCTTATGAAACCTACTTAGTTTTGATTGAGCACATTGGGAATTAATTCCTCCAATCTGATAGCAGTTTTTTTTTTTTTGCATTTATTTCATGATCAACATTTGTGAAAGAACTATACTTATAACTAGCACAACAGACTTCTTTCTTTCTCATGCTTTAGAATGACTTTAATTGTTTGTATTTAACACTGCAAACCATGCAGGCCTGGTGATTTATTTTATTCAAGACCTTTAATTGACTCCTTAACCTCAGCCTCCTCAAAAGGTTTAAGCAGAGTATCCAATTTCCTATTAGTAAGCCTAGGAAGCTCTATTTTATTTGTTCTTTAATTTGTCCTAGCTATTGACTTATCGCAATAGATTTTAATATCCTTAGGGTGATAGAACTCTTTAGTAGAATAGTCCAAACTGTTGCTAGTTGTATTAAAGGACTAGTAAATACAGTAGATTTGCATGATCAACAAATGCATGATAAAAAAAAAACAATGCAATAGCACTTAGTCTTAACTTCACATGAGTAATTCATTTTTTTCTGACATATTTCAGTTAAATCGAGTTCCACTCCCCCTGCATCATGTGACAGCCATCAGCCAATCAAAAATACATATACGTATGTTCTGTGAATTTTTGCACATGCTCAGTAGAAGCTGGTGACTCAAAAAGTGTAAATATAAAAAAACCTATGCAAGTGTGACAGATATTTCCGAAAAGTATAAACATATAGTTCGTAGGATAGCCTTATGTTTATCCAAGGAATTATTAAAGTCCCCCACAGTATTTGTCATTACCACCTCTTGTGGAGGTTTATTCCATGAATTAATCACTATTTCTGTAAATAAGTGCTTCTGTGAATTACTCCCAAAACTACTACCCTTTAGCTTGAGATCATGACCCCTGTTCTTGAATTTTTCATTTTATGTAAAATACTCACGGCCCCAGCTTTGTTAAGCCCCTTAATATACATGAAAGTTGCTATCATATCCCCTCTTTCCCTTCACTCCTCTAAACTATACATATTTAGGTAATTGAGCCTCTCCTGGTACAAATTATTTTTAGACCATGTACCATTTTGTTAACCCTCCTTTGCACAGATTCCAGTTTGTTTATATGCTTCTGGAGATTTAGAGGCCTATCTATCAATCTCCGAATGGAATGGAATGAAGGGCTGTGTTTCTGGCGAGTCTTCAGACTCGCCAGAAACACAAGTTATGGAGCAGCGGTCTAAAGACCGCTGCTCCATAACCCTGTCCGTCTGCTCTGATGAGGTGGACAGGAATCGCCACAACAGAAAAAGAAAGTCCCAACTAGTCTGAAGAAAAATGCCCCACTGTGGTTTTAACCGGAAAACAAACCTTTTGCGCGACCCTCTGGAGTATATCAAGACATTTTATTAAATCTTTGTATTCGCATAGATATATCCATATCCAGATACAGCACTATTATGATATACGTGCGGACAACGGGTTCCCCCTGTTTAAACCAATGCCTGGCGAGTGTATCCAGCGTGCAGCTTTTAAAACAGTCTGTCTCAGAATAAATGGATCTTTTTTTTAAAAAAATGCCAAACAGCTGCCAGATAACTTCAAAGCCAAAGTCTTATTAAAGAATATTTAAGCATGAAAGCCCTTCGTATGATATCACTTTATATGTCACACACTTTGGTAGTTATTATATAATACTTCAGTACTTCACAAGGTATATTAGGAGATATTAACTTATCTCACTAGCTATGGATAACGTGCTCTCCCAGGCTCCGGCCTGTCCACCACCGCGGATCGAGCGCTCCACTAGCCGGGCGTCCTCCTGCAACAGGGATCCTTATGTCGTGTATCGTCAGATTTCCCAATAGGACCGATGCCGTGATGTATCCAGCGTGCATTTGGGTAATTTATTAGGTTTCTGGAAATATATTTGTAAGGTTTAGGTTTACTTAACTTCAAACAAATTAAAATATTGTTTATTATCCTCTAGTCATAGGCTCATTCATAGGTATTTACTATATCTCTAAAGAATTAGCACCTTTTGGTCAGAGCACATATAGGAATACAATCTTCTCCTGTATACAAGTATTAATGAATATAATTTTTTTTGAGACCTTGTCCTTTTGTCATGGGCTCCTGTAAGGATGTTATCCTTTTGTTATAGGCTTACTTATCGTAGTGTATATACCCCTTAGGGAGTGCTAATTTTGGTATGGGTTTAAACAAGGTTATTATTATACTAAGTGTTTGCTATCACTCAGGTGCTCATCATCACTTTGTTTAAAGGGCATATCTCTTATCATAGGCTCATTATCATTTTGCTGTTATTTCTGGAGGGTTATATGTTTTTTCATTGCATTAGCATATAACTAGATTGATGGGATCAGCTTTCTATCATAGACAGCCTTTGTTTGGTGTATTTATTTATTCATCTCTGTTAAAAATGAAATGTCACTTGTTTTTACTATAAGTGTATACATTCCTATTCAAAGTCTGATTTATTTATTTGACTATAATTTTGTAAAAATAATATACTATGAATTTTACTCATATAGTATCAATTTATGCCCCCATTTTGTCATATAATAAAATTATAAAGGTTATTTTGACATTACTAAAAATGCAGAGTAAAGCACAACATTGCTTTAGCTATTAAAGGCTATGTACCTTTAAATTTCAATTAACTGACCAACCTATCACAATAGAACACTGGGTATTTAAACCAGTGTATCATTAGCTGTTTTAGGGACTATGAGTACGGCTCTCCTAGCCGAAACGCGTTAGTCTGTGTTTTTTGGGGGTTACCCCACATTCTCTTCCTTTTTGTACTATTTTTAACGCTGAAATACCAATAAAGTGCAAGTTTTTAATATACTAATTTATCGGGTGCCTGGCATGTTTCCTGATTTTGTGATTTATAGGAATCGCCATAATACTACCCGATCGAGTACGATCGGGTTTATTGACACCTCCCTGCTGGCGGCCCATTGACCGCGAGTCTGCAGGGGGCGGCGTTGCACCAGTAGCTCTTGTGAGCTGCTGGTGCAATGCTGAATACGGAGAGCTTATTGCTCTCCGCATTCAGCGATGTCTGTCGGACTTGATCTGCACTGTCGGATCAGGTCCGAGAGACATATGATAATTCGGCCTCATGGCCTCCAGAACTGCACACAATGCTCAAGATGAGGCCTAACTAATGAGCTGTAAAGTGAAATAAGAACCTTACTATTTCTGCTGCACATACCTCAACCAATACATCCAAGCATTCTACTGGCCTTACTCTCTGCAATACTACATTGTTTACTACATTTTAAATAATCTGAAAAATCTATTCCCAAACCCGGTTCCTCATTTGTAGCAGTCAGTAAAGTGTCATTGAGTCTGTTATTAACATTTTGATTTTTCTTCCCTAAATACATAATTTTTTCTTTGCTGTGTTAATCTTTAGATCCCAGTCATTTGTCCAAACCTCTAATGGTTGTATGTCACTTCTCATTTTGTCTACCCCCTTGGAACATCTACTCTATTACAATGTTTTGTATCATCTGCAAACAGACATACTTTCCCCTGTATTCCTTTGCTGATATTTCTGATAAATATGTTAAACAAAACAGGCCCCAGAACTGACCCTTGATGAACACCACTAGTAACAGCCCCCTCTGCTGAATGTACTCCATTTACTATTTACCATTCCCCAGCTTTGCACAGCCAACATTGTTAGATTATTATACTTTATAACATTTAAACCTATAAATTTCTGCCTGTTTCAAAGGCTCTATAGACAGCCTCTTGAGCACATGCTTTTTTATTTGCTTTTCAAAACAGGAGACTGCTAGATTATGTGGGCCATATAGATAACAATGTATACAGGCTTGAGGAGTTATTTAAGATATAGCACAACACAGTACTAAATGCAAGTCAATAGATAATAACTAACAAGTCATGTGATCAGGAGACTGTTAGAAGAAGCTTAGATACAAGGTAATCAAGAGATAAAAAGTGTATTAATATAACTGTGTTGGTTATGCTAAACTGGGGAATGGGTAATAAAGGGATTATCTATCTTTTAAAACAATAAATATTCTATTGTAGGCTGTCCCTTTAAATTCCTTAGATGAATATTATCAGGACCCACTGGCTTTTTTACATTTATTTTTGATAATGCCAACAAAACCTCATCCTCTGTAAAAAGATTATTGCTAATCTCCTTTTCATTTTATTTAACATCCCTTAATGTAGATATTCTATCTTCACAATATTTTGTGAAAACACAACAGTAGTAATCATTGAGACAGTCTGCAATTTGCTTATCTCCTTCTACCATCAACTATTTTCAGTTTTACTAATCCAACCTTAGTTTTCTCCTTTTTTTTCATGATTTGCATAGAAAATTCAGTTTTCAATTTACTTCTATTAACAAATTTGCTTCATTAACTGTTATGACCTGTATATATTAATTGAATTGAAAACTTATTAAAACTAATGTCATTGACACATTTATGGTGCATGTTATTCAGCCTAAGACAGCAACAGGAATATCCTAAGGGATACAGTTATATTTTTGAAACATGCTTTTTGATAACCATGAAGTGTGTGAAATTTTCCTACAAATCCAAATTAAATAGTTTTGGTACATATAACTAATTTGGATCTTAATAAAAGACTAGCTAATTATCAAATTCTAGAGCAAACATTGATTACTCAAACCTCTACTCTTCTTTTTTAAGACTCGTTATCCTCAGGCATTGTACCCCAGGATTGGCGTAAAGCTGATGTGGTACCACTCTTCAAAAAGGGAAGCAGGGATGATCCGGATGCTATAGACCAGTTAGTCTGACATCAATAGTGGAAAGATATTTGAAGGGATTTTATTAATGATCATAGTAATGTAAACAAGATTATGAGTTCAAATCAGCATGGTTTTATGAGACATAGATCATGTCAAACTAATCTAATTAGATTCTACGAGGAAGTAAGTAAAATATAGATAAAGGGGAATCAGTTGATGTGATATACTTAGATTTTGCAAAGGCATTTGATACAGTGCCACATGAGAGCTTAATGCACAAAATTAAGGGACTGGGAATAGCTGAAAATGGTAGCTCATGGATAAATAACTGGATAAAAGGTAGGGATTAATGAGTAGTAGTGAATGGATCATACTCAGATTGTACAAAGGTAATCGGTGGAGTCCCCCAGGGATCAGTACTGGGCCCTGTTCTTTTTAATATTTGTATTAATGACTTGGAGCAAGAATTAAATAGTGGCATCTCTATTTTTTGCAGATGATACTAAGTTAAGTAAGGTCATTAGGTCAGAGCAGGATGAATTTTCGTTACAAAGGGATGTGCAAAAACTAGAAGTATGGGCAGGTAAATGGAAAATGAGATTTAATACGGGAAAATGCAAGGTTCCACATTTTGGAAGTAAAAATAAGCAGGCAATGTATTATTTAAATGGAAGAAGACTTAGCCAAACAGAGGAGGAAAGGGATTTGGGAGTAGTAATAGATAACAAAATTTAAAAATGGGTGCACATTGCAGGGCAGCTTCAAAGGCTAATAAGATACTAGCATGTATTAAGAGAGGCCTTGATTCAAGGGAGGAAAGCATAATTATGTCACTATATAAATCCCTGGTAAGGCCTCACCTTGAGTATGGAGTGCAGTTCTGGGAACCAATTTCAAAAAAAGACATTGCAGAACTAGAAAAAGTTCAGGGAATGGCCACAGAGATAATAAGGGGAATGGAGAATTAAGCTATGAGGAGAGGCTAGTCAAACTGGGTCTGTTTTCTCAAGAAAAAAGGGGCTTGAGAGGTGACATGATTACTTTATATAAATATGCCCATATACAGATAAGGCAGAAGCTCTGTTTATTCCAAGAAATTTTTTTGTGACAAGAGGTCACAATTTAAGGTTGGAGGAAAGAAGATTTAATCTCCTGCAAAGGAAACGTTTTTTTTTTTACCCTAAGAGCAATAAAATTGTGGAACTCATTACCAAAGGAGGTAGTGAATGCCAAAACCCTAGATACATTGATTGTTTGGATACATTTTCAAGATGACCCTTTCCTGTTCCAGTATGACTGTTCTACTGTGCACAAAACAATGTCCAGGAAAACATAGTTTGATGAGTTTGGTTTGGTGGAACTCAAGTTGCATGCACAGAGCCCTGACTTCCACCTCATTAAAAAGCTTTGGCATGAATTTGAATGCTGATTGCTAGAAAGACCTTAACAATTAACATCCAACATCCATGCCTGACCTCACAAATGCTCTTTGGCTGCATGGGCACAAAATCACTGATACATTCCAAAAGGTTGTAAAAAGTCTTCCCAGAAGAATGGTAGCTGTTATAGCTGCAAGGGGGACTCAATATTAATGCCCATGGTTTTGGAATAGGATGTTCAACAAGCTCATATAAGTTTGAATGTCAGGCATCTGCTTACTTTTGGCTATATAGTGGAATAGTTACATAAGAGGCATATATTCATAAACACAATTCCTTAAAGTGAAGGTAAACTTTGATGAATGAAAGCCCGGTTTTTAAAAATACTATTAAAAATAGGGACACTTTCATTCATCAAAGTTTAGAAAGCAGCCGTTTTGATTAAAAACTTACCTTTGTTTTCTTCACAGCCAGAGCAGCTTCCCCCACCCGGAGATCCTCTCTTCACACGTCATCAATGACTAATCCGGCTTCCTCCAATCACAGGCAATGACTCTCCTGCTTCTTCAATAATCAACCCTCAGGGTATATTTTTGCAAGTAGATGTATGAGGTTTGTAAGTTATATATTTAATGAAGGGGTTAAAAATTAGCATAATTTGTTTTCATATTTTGTGTAACCTTATAAGAAGCTGCATATGTTATAATACTTTCATTCAGATACAAAGGATTGCTAAATTGTATGATTTTAAGGAACATGCTATCCTCATGTAATTTCAAATTTGTAGATATAATTTTTGTGTTCTCTGGAAAATAATTTTACAAATAAATGGATAGTCCAAAGTAAACTCCCATTATTCAGATTGAGCATACCATTTGAAATAATGTGCTTTTGTTATCAGATTTACCTCTGTTTCATGGTATTCTTGATTGAAACTTATCTCAGTAGCATGCACGTGTCTTGAACACTATATAGCAATTGTATCTGCAAAAGTGTTAGTAGTAAAGTTATAACTATTGCCCTGCATGCATGAATGTTCTTGAGCTCACCTCAGAATGCAGTTTTGCAAAGGTTTCTTAACAGCCAGGCCACGGCACAGTACTGGGCCTTGACAGCCCTCCTGATGGGCCACAACCTGAAGTTCCCCACTGTGAGCTTTGACAGGCCTGCCGCTCCACACATAAGAAAATCTGGGCAGGCCTGTCAGAGTGCCAGGGCGTGTCCATTGTGCACATATAGTGCCAGTTCATTGAGAGGACAGTGCGGGGCAAGGAGCAGATGGAACTGTACCTTGGCACCGCAGTTAAGTTATACCAGCCCACTGACACCAATGAATGTATATATTTTCTTCCTCCACTTACACCAATATATATATACACACACCCGCCCCTATACTACAGGGCCGTGGACACGGCCGGCTAAAATTTACCATGCCTTGAGTTAATTTGGGTTGAGAACCACTTTACATTGTAAAGGATGTACAGTTCTACAAAGGGTTCCTAATGCCTAATGACAACAAAAAATCATTTAAAAGCTTTGGGGAGGATTTGTGAGCATTATTTTACAATGTCCATCCTCCTTCGCATAAAAACCCTGCTTACCAAATTAAATGTTAGAAAGGTCAAAATTGGAATTTGTGTGGGTGCATTTCTATTTTAAATAGAAGCATTTTGCAATATATTTAATTGCAATAAAGGTTATCACTGTTTTTCAGCTACATTGCACATTTGCAAATTTTGAAATTAAAATTTTGTATCCATTTAACAGCTTTCAATTTAAAATTATGATTTAAGCTGTGCATAGTTAATACAACTTATTCCTCTGTAGTTTACATACAAATTTTACATCTTTTATAAAATATGATTTTTGGTGAACAATTTTGTAACGATTTTTAATGCACCTTAAAGAGACAGTTTACTAAAAAGTTTTCTCCCTTTTAATTTGTTACCAATGATCAACTTTTCCTACTGTAGTGTATTAAATTGTTTACAAGTATTTCCTTTACCCTTACATTGGCATTTGAAATAGTTGATTTAGCCTGTGGTATCCCCACCTATTTTGAAAGTTTCTGGTCCAAGCTATAGATAATCTGTGTAATCACAGCCAGCAGAAGAAATTACACTCCCAGTGAGGTATAGAAGAGATAAGGTAATAACATGTAAATTTTACCATTGTTCTCTCCATTATTGTGTCTCAGTGGTTCTTTGTGGGAATGTCACATGATGTGTATATATATATATATATATATATATATGTATATATACATACTGTACATATTTATACATACATACAGAGAGAGAGAGAGAGAGAGAGAGAGAGAGAAATGTTGCTTAGAGTTAATTTACTGTTGTTAGAAGTACATGATCTTACTTAAAGTGATGGTAAATCCAAGTGTATAACAAACGCTAAACACTAAAAATCAAGTGGAGTTAAAGTGATGAGACATTTAAAAATGGGTGCTTAACTCACCTTTTCGGTGCCGTTGCACAGCGCTAAACTTAGCGGCTGTGGATGCCAAAAGCACATCGCTCTCCTTCAGTGAGGTGATGTTTGCACCTCTGAATCAATAGCCATGCGTGCAACTGACAGTGTTTTGTATGCGTGCACGGCTATTGATTTAGAAGTGCAAGCAGCACCTCATTGGTAGAAGATTGATGTGCCATGGGTGGCCGGATTTGCTGAGTTTAGCGCTGTGAAATTGGCCACGGCATAGAAAGAGTGAGCTTAGCACCCATTTTTTTAAATATTTCATCACTTAAACTCCACTTGATTTTTAGTGATGGTAAATCCTAGCGTTTGTTAAATGCTTAGATTTACCATCACTTTAAATTCCTTGACCAATAATTTGTAATCTGCAAATAATTTAAATGCATGGAGTTTAACATATTCCTTGCATTGTCTTTGATAAATTCCACTTGTCTTACAGCTTTGCCACAATTGAAATCAATTCTAATTAAGTCAGAAGGGAAAAATAAAGCTTTTCAAATTAATTTAAGCAACAAGAAAAAATCCTAAACAGGCTTAAAATGTGTTGACGTATAAGGATCTCGACCTTTGGCCATTTTACTAAACTGATGTTAGCTATTCCCTACAATAATGCAACCCCCGTATCAAATAACCTCATAAATCATATTTATATTCAGCATTGTTTCCTTTAACCAATTCAATGTGGTGAAAAGAAGTTAGCAATTAGGCGGCACAATGATGAATGTTAACATTTTGCAAAGGCTAGTGGAACCTAATTTATTCATCCTTTATATACAAATAACGGTTTGGCAAAGAGGGCTTTGTATTTTATTTTTAATTTTTTTCTTATTAGCATACTGCATACATTTGTATTTCAGAGGATGTTCTTTGGAGGGGAAGTTAACTAATAATAAAGCCAACACATATTAAATAAATTGAGTCGACAGTTCTATTTCATATAAATTTGAAACAGTATATCTTAATCCTCTGTTGAAAGAAAAGAAAGTCATTACGTGAAAAGCTATTAGCAAACTTACCTTTATGTAGCATTCTGCCTGCATCGCAAACACAGTGCTGGAAATGAGATTAGAATACAATTTAACAATGTCCACCCCTTATCTTTTGCACACTGTATCTTAAATGATCTGCATAAAACATTGTTATTTTACATAAGGTCTTAATTTAGTGTGTGTGTATATATATATATATATATATATATATATATATATATATATATATATATATATATTTTATGTATTTATTTATTTTTAAACATAAAATTGTAATACTTATTTCTATAACAGTTTATAATGACACTACATTTTAAATGTTATATTTGTAATGCTTTTGTGCCATTATGTTTAATAACATGCAGGCAAAAGATCAGTTCCTTAATACATGATATTTAGTTCATGCGAGCGATCACAAGAAATAGCGCAATCTAATACAAGGGTGCTCACTGCATCTGAAAATGAATATCACATGTGCGCTCTTTGCAAATACAAACTATCACCTAGATTACGAGTCTTGCATTATCCTTAAAAAGCAGCGTTGAGAGGTCCCAACGCCCGCTGGTATTACGAGTCTGGCAGGTACAGGTGTACCGCTCACTTTTTTTCCGCAACTCGAGCATACCGCAAATCCCCTTACGTCCCCTTGCGTATCCTATCTTTTTAATGGGATTTTCCTAACGCCGGTATTACGAGTCTTGGAAAAAGTGAGCGGTACACCCTCTCCTGTCAAGACTCCTACCGCATTTAAAAGTCAGTAGTTAAGAGTTTTATGGGCTAACGCCGTAACATAAAACTCTTAACTAAAGTGCTAAAAAGTACACTAACACCCATAAACTACCTATTAACACCTAAACCGAGCCCCCCCCGCACATCGCAAACACTTGAATACATTTTTTAACCTCTAATCTGCCGACCGAAAATCACCGCCACTGTAATAAATAAATATATTAACCCCTAAACCACCGCACTCCCGCCTCACAAACACTAGTTACATTTTATTAACCCCTAATCTGCCGTCCCTAACATCGCCGACACCTACCTACATTTATTAACCCCTAATCTGCCACCCATAATGTTGCCACCACTATATTAAATGTATTAACCCCTAAATCTAAGTCTAACCCTAAACCTAACCCCCCCTAACTTAAATATAATTTAAATAAATTGAAATAAAATAACTATAAATAACTAAATGAGTCCTATTTAAAACTAAATACTTACCTATGAAATAAACCCTAAGATAGCTACAATATAATTAATAATTACATTGTAGCTATTTTAGGATTTATTTTTATTTTACAGGCAAGTTTGTATTTATTTTAACTAGGTAGAATAGTTATTAACTATTTAATAACTACCTAGCTAAAATAAGTACAAATTTACCTGTAAAATAAACCCTAACCTAAGTTACAATTACACCTAACACTACTCTATAAATAAATTAATTACCTAAATTAAATTAAACTAATTACAATTAAATAAACTAAAGTACAAAAAACAAACACTAAATTACAAAAAATAAAATAATTACAAGAATTTTAAACTAATTACACCTACTCTAATCCCCCTAATAAAAAAGCCCCCCAAAATAAAATAAAAAAGCATTAGGCATTGAACTAGTATATATATATATATATATATATATATATATATATATATATATATATATATATATATATATATATGTGTGTGTGTGTGTGTGTTTTTACTACTGCAAAAATCTATCTGCTTACTTTCTTTTCTCTCTTGCTGACTTTTTTCTACTTTAAAAAAAAAAAAAAAGTAATTTAGTTTGGTTTGGTATGAGGTGAAAGTAGGAGAATTGTAGATATAGGGGCATATTTTTCAAACTCTGTATGGAGCTAGATGCCCCTTGTTTCCTGCGAGCTCCATAACTTGTCCGCCTGCTAGCGGCTGATTTGCCGCAAATCTACAGGGGGCGGTATGGCACCAGCAGTTCACAAGAACTGCTGGTACAATGATAAATGCCGACAGCGTATGCTGTCAGCATTTATCGATGTGCAGCGTTCATGATACCTTAATTCGTATAATGTCCACTCCCACATTGATAAATATGCCCCATAGAATATGATATAAAATTATGTGGTGAGACAACATTTTTAACCATGTGCGTAGTCACAGTAATCACAGCAACAGTGCACATATAGAAGAGCAGGATATAATATTTGGTAGCAGTATTACAGTCTGTATAAATAATAGTAGCTGGTGAATAGGAGTCCGGCTCCCTCTTGTAAGTTCGCAAAAGTTTGTATATAAAATACACATTTATTTTAAAACATGTCACTATGGACAGAAGGATAAAAGCTCAAATAAAAAGCTCTACGCTAAATTCTGATTTATAAACCCATATAATTTTCCCTCACCTCTGTTGCTTTAAATCATTGTATACATATGTATGTATGTGTATACATGTGTTTATGTTTATATGCATATATATGGGTTAAAAAAAAGGTATGGTATATGACAAGGTATTTCAATGGAAAGGGCTATAATGAATATATTACACAAATATTACACAAACCCCACCCCCCAATTAGGACCAAAAAAATGCCAAAAGGTATTCATGGTAACCACCCAATCACATACGCCTAGATTACGAGTCTTGCGTTAGCCTTAAAAAGCAGCGCTGAGAGGTCCCAACACTGCTTTTTAACGTCTGCTGGTATTACAAGTCTGGCAGGTACAGATGTACCGCTCACTTTTCTTCCGCGACTCGAGCATACCGCAAATCCCCTTACGTCAATTGCGTTTCCTATCTTTTTAATGGGATTTGCCTAACACCGGTATTGAGTCTTGGAGAAAGTGAGCGGTACAGCTTCTCCTGTCAAGACTCCTACCGCATTTAAAAGTCAGTAGTTAAGAGTTTTATGGGCTAACGCCGTAACATAAAACTCTTAACTAAAGTGCTAAAAAGTACACTAACACCCATAAACTACCTATTAACCCCTAAACCGAGGCCCCCCACACATCGCAAACACTTAAATAAAAATTTTAACCCCAAATCTGCCAACCGGACATCCACGCAACTTTAATAAATGTTTTAACCCCTAAACCGCCGCACTCCCGCCTTGCAAACACTACTTAAATATTATTAACCCCTAATCTGCCGTCCCTAACATCGCCGACACCTACCTACATTTATTAACCCCTAATCTGCCGCCCACAACATCTCCGCAACTATATTAAAGGTATTAACCCCTAAACCTAAGTCTAACCCTAACCCCCAAATCAGCCAATAGGATGAAAGCTACTCAAATCCTATTGGCTGTTCAAATCAGCCAGCAGGATGAGAGCTACTAAAATTCTATTGGCTGATTTGAATATCCAATAGAATTTCAGTAGCTCTCATCCTATTGACTAATTTGAACAGCCAATAGGATTTAAGTAGCTTTCATCCTATTGGCTGATTTGAATATTTAAGAATCAAATCAGCCAATAGGAATTTAAAGGATGCCATTTTTAATTGTGTCCCTTGAATTCTCTATCCAGTGTGCGGCAAAGATCGTACAAAGAGGATCCTCCACGCTCCATGGCTCCATGGTCACCCGTCTTCAGTTCCAGGGTCGCCGGTCTTCAGTTCCAGGGACACCGGTCTTCAGTTCCAGGGTTGCCGGTCTTCAGCTCCTCTGCCTTCAGTCTTCAGCTCCGCTCCGCTCTGTGAAGCTCAGCAATATTTAAATGTTACTAACTTATTGATCTTATATGAATCAGTCAGCTTAACGTTAATCAGGTCTCCGCTATAGAAGAGACCTTTTTGAGCTTAGCCTGTTGTTGTTCCACTCAGATTAAAGGGACAGTCTACCATCGAATTGTTATTGTTTTAAAAGATAGATAATCCCTTTATTACCCATTCCCCAGTTTTGCATAACCAACACAGTTATATTAATATACATTTTACCCCTGTGATTACCTTGTATCTAGGAACCTTCTTCCAGCCCCCTGATCACATGACTGTGACTGTTTATTATCTATTGTCCTGCATTTAGCATTGTTTTGTGCTAAATCTTAAATAACCCCCTGTGCCTGAACACAGTGTTATCTATATGGCCCATGTGTACTTTCTGTCTCTTTGTGTTGAAAAGAGATTTAAAAAGCATGTGATAAGAGGCAGCCCTCAAAGGCTTAGAAATTAGCATATGAGCCTACCTATGTTTGGTTTAAACTAAGAATACCAAGAGAAAAAAGCAAATTTGATGATAAAAGTAAATTGGAGAGTTTATTAAAATTAAAAGTCCTATCTGAATAATGAAAGTTTAATTAATACTAGACTGTCCCTTTAATATTAATGGTTGCCTCCAATATAGTAGAGACTTTTTTAGGGGCTCACATTTATTGTTCTCACGAAGAGATGCTTTATATTGTTGGGTCACATAGTGATTCACATTGTTAAACGTTACAGGTCTTACAGCAATAGGAAAAAACCTTCCTGGTATTTACCTGATACAGGTGTAAGGGTAAATAAGTGGTAATTTAACCCATTGCAATTCCTAAGATATGCAGCTGTAGACTTTGTTTACTCAAAACTCTATATCGCACCCACTATTAGCAAATATATTTATAAATGTGGGTTCCCTTTAAGAAGACCTTTGAACATATACAAGTGTGGCAACATTTGAATTTAAAACTCAACACACATTGTAACAATTATTGAGTTGAGACTGAGCTATATTTATACTTATGAGATTTGTTTATGAAATTACTTGGACAGATCGATATTTATAATAGTATAATTATTTTTTATTTTTTGCTCAATTCAAGATAATTGTTGGTTTTTTTGTTTAAGGCTAAAACTCAAATAAGATACATCATCACGTTACTGTCTGCCGTATAAAGTTTATTGCTACCATCAGTTATTATTCTATTAAGAGATTTACAATATATGCACTGTATGGTCGTAATAAAAAATTATTAATCATGTGCATTTTGTACAAATAATTATCAACCTGAGTTCAAGCTAGTTTTAAACAGTGTGTTTGTGTGTGTGTGAGTACTAGTCCAGTCGGACTTATATTTTTTCTCCAATAAAGTTATTTTGTATAAGTGTGTATGCTTGTGATAATTTGTATTTTTTCACTGATCCTTCTGTTTGTCTGACAAAACAAATTTGAATGGGTTTTTGTAATTAACTGTTTCAGAGACAGGCAGTCTTTTGTCTTTGCGTTGCAAACTTCTTTGCATGCTTTTGTACATTCTTGTGTATATTACTGCCCTAGGCTCTGGAATTTAAGGGTTAAAATTGATAAGAAATAATAATATTTAACAAACTCTTTAAATTCTGATTTATAAACCCATATAATTTTCCCTCACCTCTGTTGCTTTAAATCATTGTATACATATGTATGTATGTGTATACATGTGTTTGTGTTTATATGCATATATATGGGTTAAAAAAAAGGTATGGTATATGACAAGGTATTTCAATGGAAAGGGCTATAATGAATATATTACACAAATATTACACAAACCCCACCCCCAATTAGGACCAAAAAAAGGTCAAAAGGTAGTCATGGTAACCACCCAATCACATACGCCTAGATTACCTCTTGCGTTAGCCTTAAAAAGCAGCGCTGAGAGGTCCCAATGCTGCTTTTCAACATCCGCTGGTATTACGGGTCTGGGAGGTACAGGTGTACCGCTCACTTTTCTTCCGCGACTCGAGCATACCGCAAATCCCCTTACGTCAATTGCGTATCCTATCTTTTTAATGGGATTTGCCTAAAGCCGGTATTATGAGTCTTGGAGAAAGTGAGCGGTACAGCCTCTCCTGTCAAGACTCCTACCGCATTTAAAAGTCAGTAGTTAAGAGTTTTATTGGCTATCGCCGTAACATAAAACTCTTAACTAAAGTGCTAAAAAGTACACTAACACCCATAAACTACCTATTAACCCCTAAACCGAGGCCCCCCGCACATTGCAAACACTTAAATAAAAAATGTAACCCCTAATCTGCCGACCGGACATCGCCGCAACTTTAATAAATGTATTAACCCCTAAACTGCCGCACTCCCGCCTCGCAAACACTAGTTAAATATTATTAACCCCTAATCTGCCATCCCTAACATCACCGACACCTACCTAAATTTATTAACCCCTAATCTGCCGCCCACAATGTCGCCACAACTATATTAAAGGTATTAACCCCTAAACCTAAGTCTAACCCTAACCCCCCCTAACTTAAATATAATTTAAATAAATCTAAGTAAAATAACTACAATTAAATAAATTAGTCCTATTTAAAACTAAATACTTACCTATAAAATAAACCCTAAGATAGTTACATTCAGCGAGATTACGAGTTTGGTGTTAACAGGGGTGCGTTGCTAACGAGGCTTTTTTTTCTAACGCTACCCTAAGCCAACGCTGGTATTACAGGTTCTTTTAAACCTGGCGTTAGCCGCAAAAAGGTGAGCGAAGAGCAAAATTTAGCTCCACATCTCACCTCAATACTAGCGTTGCTTACGGTAGCGGTAAGCTGACTAAATGTGCTCGTGCACGATTTCCCCATAGGAAACAATGGGGCTGAGCAGGCTGAAAAAAAACTTAACACCTGCAAAAAAGCAGCGTTCAGCTCCTAACGCAGCCCCATTGTTTCCTATGGGGAAATAAAAAATATGTCTGCACCTAACACCCTAACATGAACCCCGAGTCTAAACACCCCTAATCATACACTTATTAACCCCTAATCTGCCACCCCCGATATCGTTGCCACCTGCATTATACTATTAACCCCTAATCTGCTGCTCCGGACACCGCCGCCACCTACATTATAGTTATAAACCCCTAATCTGCTGCCCCCAACATCGCCGACACCTACATTATAGTTATTAACCCCCTAATCTGCCCCCCCAATGTCGTCGCAACTATATTAAATTAATTAACCCCTAATCTGCTGCCGCCAACGTCGCCACCACTATAATAAAGTTATTAACCCCTAAACCTAAGTCTAACCCTAACACCCCCCTAACTTAAATATAATTTAAATAAATTTAAATAAAATAACTACAATTAAATAAATTATTCCTATTGAAAACTAAATACTTACCTAAAAAATAAACCATAAAATAGCTACAATATAACTAATAGTTACATTGTAGCTAGCTTATGATTTATTTTTATTTTACAGGCAACTTTGTATTTATTTTAACTAGGTACAATAGTTATTAAATAGTTATTAACTATTTAATAACTACCTAGCTAAAATAAGTACAAAATTACCTGTAAAATAAATCCTAACCTAAGTTACAATTACACCTAACACTACACTATCATTAAATACATTTCCTAAAATACCTACAATTAATTACAATTTAATTCAATAAACTAAATTACGAAAAGAAAAACACTAAATTACAGAAAATAAAAAAAGAATTACAAGAATTTTAAACTAATTACACCTAATCTTATCCCCCTGATAAAATAAAAAAGCCCCCCAAAATAATAAAATTTCTTACCCTACACTAAATTACAAATAGCCCTTAAAAGGGCCTTTTGCGGGGCATTGCCCCAAAGTAATCAGCTCTTTTACCTGTAAAAGGAATATTACAATACCCCCCAACATTAAAGCCCACGACCCACACACCCAACCCTACTCTAAAACCCACCCAATCCCCCCTTAAAAAAACCTAACACTACCCCATTGAAGATCTCCCTACCTTGAGCCGTCTTCACCCAGCCGGGCACAAGTGGTCATCCGATCCGGGCAGAAGTCTTTATCTGATGGGGCAGAAGAAGACATCCAGACCGGCAGAAGTCTTCATCCTATCCGAGCAGAAGAGGACATCCGGACCGGCAGAAGGCTTCATTCAAGCGGCATCTTCAATCTTCTTCCATCCAATGAGGAAAGACTCCATCTTGAAGACATCCGGCGCGGAGCATCCTTCCAGCATGACGGACTAACGAGATTACATCATCCAAGATGGTGTCCCTCGAATTCCTATTGGCTGATAGGATTCTATCAGCCAATTGGAATTATTGGAAAAATCCAATTGGTTGATTTAATCAGCCAATCGGATTGAAGTTCAATCCGATTGGCTGATTGGGTCAGCCAATAGAATTGACCTTGCATTCTATTGGCTGATCCAATTAGCCAATCAAATTGAACTTCAATCCGATTGGCTGATTAAATCAACCAATCGTATTTTTCCTACCTTAATTCCGATTGGCTGATAGAATCCCATCAGCCAATTGGAATTCGAGGGACGCCATCTTGGATGACGTCATTTAAAGGAACCGTCATTCATCGTTAGTCCATCGTGCTGGAAGGATGCTCTGCGCCGGATGTCTTCAAGATGGAGTCGCTCCTCATCGGATGGAAGAAGATAGAAGATGCCGCTTGGATGAAGCCTTCTGCCGGTCCAGATGTCCTCTTCTGCCCGGATAGGATGAAGACTTCTGCCGGTCTGGATGTCCTCTTCTGCCCCATCGGATGAAGTCTTCTGCCCGGATCGGATGACCACTTGTGCCCGGCTGGGTGAAGATGGCTCAAGGTAGGGAGATCTTCAATGGGGTAGTGTTAGGTTTTTTTAAGGGGGGATTGGGTGGGTTTTAGAGTAGGGTTGGGTGTGTGGGTGGTGGGTTTTAATGTTGGGGGGTATTGTATTTTTCTTTTACAGGTGAAAGAGCTGATTACTTTGGGGCAATGCCCCGCAAAAGGCCCTTTTAAGGGCTATTTGTAATTTAGTATAGGGGAGGGAAATTTTATTATTTTGGGGGCTTTTTTATTTTATTAGGGTGATTAGATTAGGTGTAATTAGTTTAAAATTCTTGTAATTCTTTTTTTATTTTCTGTAATTTAGTGTTTTTTTTTCCGTAATTTAGTTTATTGAATTTAATTGTAATTAATTGTAGGTATTTTAGGTAATTTATTTAATGATAGTGTAGTGTTAGGTGTAATTGTAACTTAGGTTAGGATTTTTTTTACAGGTAATTTTGTACTTATTTTAGCTAGGTAGTTATTAAATAGTTAATAACTATTTAATAACTATTGTACCTAGTTAAAATAAATACAAAGTTGCCTTTAAAATAAATATAAATCCTAAGATATCTACAATGTAACTATTAGTTATATTGTAGCTATCTTAGGGTTTATTTTATAGGTAAGTTTTTAGTTTTAAATAGGATTAATTTATTTAATTATGTTAAATGTATTTCGTTTAATTTAAATTATATTTAAGTTATGGGGAGCTTAGGTTTAGACTTAGGTTTAGGGGTTAATAACTTTAATATAGTAGCGGCGACGTTGGGGGTGGCAGATTAGGTGTTAATAAATGTAAGTAGGTGTCAGTGATGTTAGGGGCGGCAGATTAGGGGTTAATACATTTTAACTAGTGTTTGCAAGGTGGGAGTGCGGTGGTTTAGGGGTTAATACATTTATTAAAGTGGCGGTGATGTCCGGTCGGCAGATTAGGGGTTAATAATTGTAGGTAGGTGGCGGCAATGTTGGGGGCGGCAGATTAGGGGTTAATAAGTATAATGTAGGTGTCGGCAATGTTAGGGGCAGCAGATTAGGGGTTGATAGGTATAATGTAGGTGGCGGCGATGTCCGGTCGGCAGATTAGGGGTTAAAAAAAATTATTTTAGTGTTTGCGATGTGGGGGGCCTCGGTTTAGGGGTTAATAGGTAGTTTATGGGTGTTAGTGTACTTTGTAGCACTTTAGTTAAGAGTTTTATGTTCCGGCGTTAGCCCATAAAACTCTTAACTACTGACTTTTTAATGCGGTAGGAGTCTTGCCAAGAGAGGGTCTACCGCTCACTTCTTCCAAGACTCATAATACCAGCGTTAGGCAAATCCCATTAAAAAGATAGGATACGCAATTGATGGAAGGGGATTTGCGGTAGCCTCGAGTCGCGGAAGAAAAGTGAGCGGTGAGCCTGTACCTATCAGACTCGTAATACCAGCGTTAGAAAAAAAGCAGCGTTGGGACCTCTCAACGCTGCTTTTTAAGGCTAACGTCAAACTCGTAATCTCGGTGATTGTATCTAGCTTAGGGTTTATTATTATTTTACAGGCAACTTTGTATTTATTTTAACTAGGTACAATAGTTATTAAATAGTTATTAACTATTTAATAGCTACCTAGCTAAAATAAAGACAAATTTACCTGTAAAATAAATCCTAACCTAAGTTACAATTACACCTTACACTACACTATAATTAAATTAATTACATAAACTACCTACAATTAATTACAATTAAATTAAATAAACTAAAGTACAAAAAACAACAAACACTAAATTACAGAAAATAAAAAAATAATTACAATTTTTTTAAACTAATTACACCTAATCCAATCCCCCTAATAAAATAAAAAAGCCCCCCAAAATAATAAAATTCCCTACCCTATACTAAATTACAACTAGCCCTTAAAAGGGCCTTTTGCGGGGCATTGCCCCAAAGTAATCAGCTCTTTTACCTGTAAAAAAAAATACAATACCCCCCCAACATTAAAACCCACCACCCACACACCCAACCCTACTCTAAAACCCACCCAATACCCCCTTCATAAAATCTAACACTAACCCCTTGAAGATCACCCTACCTTGAGACGTCTTCAGCCAGCCGGGCACAAATTTACCTCCAGAGGGGCAGAAGTCTTCATCCGATCCAGGCAGAAGAGGACCTCCAGAGGGGCAGAAGTCTTCATCCAGGTGGAATCTTCTATCTTCATCCATCTGGAGCGGAGCAGTTCCATCTTCAATCCAGCTTACGCGGAGCATCCTCTTCAAACAAAGTCCAACTGAAGAATGAAGGTTCCTTTAAATGACATCATCAAAGATGGCGTCCCTTCAATTCCGATTGGCTGATAGGATTCTATCAGCCAATCGGAAATTAAGGTAGGAAAATACCTATTGGCTGATCCAATGAAATACCTATTGGCCACCTGGATGAAGACTTCTGTCCCTGTGGAGGTCCTCTTCTGCCCGGATCTGATGAAGACTTCTGCCCCTCTGGACGTCCACTTGTGCCCGGCTGGGTGAAGACGTCTCAAGGTAGGGTAATCTTCAAGGGGTTAGTGTTAGATTTTATTAAGGGGGTATTGGGTGGGTTTTAGAGCAGGGTTGGGTGTGTGGGTGGTGGGTTTTAATGTTGGGGGGATTTGTACTTTTTTTACAGGTAAAAGAGCTGATTACTTTGGGGCAATGCCCCGCAAAAGTCCCTTTTAAGGGCTATTTGTAATTTAGTATAGGGTAGGGAATTTTATTATGTTGGGGGGGCTTTTTATTTTATTAGGGGGATTAGTGTAGGTGTAATTATTTTAAAAAAATTGTAATAATTTTTTTATTTTCTGTAATTTAGTGTTTGTTGTTTTTCGTACTTTAGTTTATTTTATTTAATTGTAATTAATTGTAGGTAGTTTAGGTAATTAATTTAATGATAGTGTAGTGTTAGGTGTAATTGTAACTTAGGTTAGGATTTATTTTACAGGTAGTTTTGTATTTTTTTAGCTAGGTAGTTATTAAATAGTTAATAACTATTTAATAACTATTGTACCTAGTTAAAATAAATACAAACTTGCCTGTAAAATAAAAATAAACCCTAAGCTAGCTACAATGTAACAATAAGTTATATTGTAGCTAGCTTAGGGATTATTTTATAGGTAAGTATTTAGTTTTAAATAGGAATAATTTAGTCAATTGTAGTAATTTTATTAAGAATATTTAAAATTATATTTAATTTAGGGGGGGGTGTTAGGGATAGGGTAAGACTTAGGTTTATGGGTTAATAACTTTATTATAGTGGTGGCTACGTTGGAGGTGGCAGATTAGTGGTTAATAAATTTAATATATTTGCGGCGATGTTGGGGGGGCAAAGTAGGGTTAATAAATATAATGTAATGTTCGGCGATGTTGGTGGAAGCAGATTAGGGGTTCATAAGTATAATGTAGGTGATGGCGGTGTCCGGAACGGCAGATTAGGGGTTAATATAATATAATGTAGGTGTCGACGATGTTGGGGACGGCAGATTAGGGGTTAATAAGTTTAATATTAGGGGTGTTTAGACTCGGGGTTCATGTTAGGGTGTTAGGTGTAGACATAAAATGTATTTCTTCATAGGAAACAATGGGGCTGCGTTAGGAGCTGAACGCTGTTTTTTTGCAGGTGTTAGGTTTTTTTCAGGTCGGCTCAGCCTTATTGTTTCCTATGGGGAAATCGTGCACGAGCACGTTTAGCCAGTTCACCGCTACCGTAAGCAGCACTGGTATTACAGTGAGATGTGAAGCTAAATTTTGCTCTACGCTCACTTTTTAGAGGCTAACGTCGGGTTGAAAAAAAACCTGTAATACCAGCGTTGTCTTAAGTGAGCGGTGAGAAAAAAAGGCTCGTTAACATCGCAAAACTTACTGACAAAAACTCGTAATCTAGCCGATAGTAAACAAATATACGCCTAGATTTAGAGTTCTGCGTTAGCCGTCAAAACCAGCGTTAAGGGGTCCTAACGCTGCTTTTGGCCGCCCGCTGGTATTTATAGTCAGGCAGGAAAGGGTCTAACGCTCACTTCCCTACCGCGATTCCTATCTTTTCTATGCGATCTGCCTAATGCTGGTATTTGGAGTCTTGGGAGAAGTGAGCGGTAGGGCCTCTACCGACAAGACTCCAGCCGCAAAAAAATGTCAGTAGTTAAGAGCTTTATGGGCTAACGCCGGAATATAAAGATCCTAACTACTGTGCTCTAAAGTACACTAACACCCATAAACTACCTATGTACCCCTAAACTGAGCCCCCCCCCACATCCCCGCCGCTCTAAATTTTTTTAACCCCTAATCTGCCGACCGGACATCGCCGCCACCTATGCTATACTTATGAACCCCTAATCTGCTGCCCCTAACATCGCCGACCCCTATATTATATTTATTAACCCCTAATCTGCCCCCCCAATGTCGCCACTACCTTAACTACACTTATTAACCCCTAATCTGCCGACCGGACCTCGCCGCCAATATAATAAATGTATTAACCCCTAAACCGCCACACTACCGCCTCGCAAACACTAGAATAAATTTGATTAACCCCTAATCTGCCCTCCCTAACATCGCCGCCACCTACCTACAATTATTAAACCCTAATCTCCCGCCCGCACTGTTGCCGCTACTGTAATAAAGTTATTAACCCCTAAACATAACTCTAACCCTAACCCTAACACCCCCCTAACATAAATATAATTTATATTAAACGAAATAATATTCCTAAAATTAACTAAATTATTCCTATTTAAAACTAAATACTTACCTATAAAATAAACCCTAATATAGCTACAATATAATTAATAATTACATTGTAGCTATTTTAGGATTTATATTTATTTTACAGGCAACTTTGTATTTATTTTAACTTGGCACAAAAGCTATTAAATAGTTAATAACTATTTAATAGCTACCTAGTTAAAATAAATACAAAATTACATGTAAAATAAATCCTAACCTAAGTTACAATTAAACCTAACACTACACTATCATTAAATTAATTCAATAAATTACTTACAATTACCTACAATTAAATACAATTAAATAAACTATTCTATAATCCAAAAAAACCCCCACTAAATTACAAAAAATAAAAAAGAATTACAAGCAGTTTAAACTAATTACACATAATCCCCCTAATAAAATAAAAAAGCCCCCCAAATTAAAAAATTCCCTACCCTATTCTAAAATACAAAAGTAATCAGCTCTTTTACCAGCCCTTAAAGGGGCTTTTTGCGGGGCATCCCCCAAAGTAATCAGCTCTTTTGCCTGTAAATAAAATACAACCCCCCCACCAACATTAAAACCCACCACCCACATACCCCTACTCTAACCCACCCAAACCCCCCTTAAATAAACCTAACACTACCTCCCTGAAGATCTCTCTACCTTGAGTCGTCTTCACCCAGCCGGGCCGAAGTCTTCATCCGATGGGGCAGAAGAGGACATCCAGACCGGCAGAAGTCTTCATCCTATCCGGGCAGAAGAGGACATCCGGACCGGCAGACATCTTCATCCAAGCAGCATCTTCTATCTTCATCCATCCGGAGCGGAGCAGAGCCATCTTCTTCCCAGCCGACGCGGATCCATCCTCTTCAACCGACGCCTACTCGCCGAATGAAGGTTCCTTTAAATGAAGTCATCCAAGATGGCATCCCTCGAGTTCCGATTGGCTGATAGGATTCTATCAGCCAATCGGAATTAAGGTAGGAAAAATCTGATTGGCTGATCCAATCAGCCAATCAGATTGAGCTTGCATTCTATTGGCTGTTCCGATCATTGAATCAGATTTTTCCTACCTTAATTCCGATTGGCTGATAGAATCCTATCAGCCAATCAGAATTTGAGGGACGCCATCTTGGATGACATCATTTAAAGGAACCTTCATTCGGCGAGTAGGCGTGGGTTGAAGAGGATGGATCCACGTCGGCTGGGAAGAATATGGCTCCACTCCGGATGGATGAAGATAGAAGATGCCGCTTGGATTAAGATGTCTGCTGGTCCGGATGTCCTCTTCTGCCCGGATAGGATGAAGACTTCTGTCGGTCTGGATGTCATCTTCTGCCCCATCGGATGAAGACTTCAGGCCCGGCTGGGTGAAGACGACTCAAGGTAGGGAGATCTTCAGGGGGGTAGTGTTAGGTTTATTTAAGGGGGGTTTTGGTGGGTTAGAGTAGGGGTATGTGGGTGGTGGGTTTTAATGTTGGGGGGGGTTGTATTTTTTTTACAGGCAAAAGAGCTGATTACTTTGGGGCATGCCCCGCAAAAAGCCCTTTTAAGAGCTGGTAAAAGAGCTGATTACTTTTGTATTTTAGAATAGGGTAGGGAATTTTTTATTTTGGGGAGCTTTCTTATTTTATTAGGGGGCTTAGATTAGGTGTAATTAGTTTAAACTGCTTGTAATTCTTTTTTATTTTTTGTAATTTAGTGTTTGTTTGTTTTTGTATTATAGAATAGTTTATTTAATTCTATTTAATTGTAGGTAATTGTAGGTAATTTATTTAATTAATTTAATCATAGTGTAGTGTTAGGTTTAATTGTAACTTAGGTTAGGATTTATTTTACATGTTATTTTGTATTTATTTTAACTAGGTAGCTATTAAATAATTATTAACTATTTAATAGCTTTTGTACCTAGTTAAAATAAATACAAAGTTGCCTGTAAAATAAATATAAATCTTAAAATAGCTACAATGTAATTATTAATTATATTGTAGCTATATTAGGGTTTATTTTATAGGTAAGTATTTAGTTTTAAATAAGAATGATTTAGTTAATTTTAGGAATATTATTTAGTTTAATATAAATTATACTTATGTTATAGGGGTGTTAGGGTTAGAGTTATGTTTAGGGGTTAATAACTTTATTATAGTAGCGGCGACGGTGCGGGCGGTAGATTAAGGGTTAATAATTGTAGGTAGGTGGCGGCGATGTTATGGAGGGCAGATTAGGGGTTAATACTATTTATAATAGTGTTTGCGAGGCGGTAGTGCGGCAGTTTAGGGGTTAATACATTTATTATAGTGGCGGCGAGGTCCGGTCAGCAGATTAGGGATTAATAAGTGTATTTAAGGTAGCGGCAACGTTGGGGGGGCAGATTAGGGGTTAATAAATATAATATAGGGGTCGGCGGTGTTAGGGGCAGCAGATTAGGGGTTCATAGGGATAATGTAAGTGGCGGCGGTGTCCGGAGCGGAAGATTAGGGGTTAATAATAATATGCAGGGGTCAGCGATAGCGTGGGCGGCAGATTAGGGGTTAATAAGTGTAAGATTAGGGGTGTTTAGACTCGGGGTTCATGTTAGGGTGTTAGATGCAGACTTAGAAAGTGTTTCCCCATAGGAAACAATGGTGCTGCGTTTGGAGCTGAACGCTGTTTTTTTCCAGCCAGCTCAGCCCCATTGTTTCCTATGGGGATATCAGGCACGAGCACGTTTTCCCAGCTTACCGCTACCGTAGGCAACGCTGGTATTGAGAGTTGAAGTGGAGCTAAGTTAGGTTCAACGCACCCTTTTTTGAGCCTAACGCAGCTCCTCAGACAACTCTAAATACCAGCGTTGTTGGAAAGGTGCGTTGGGAAAAAAGCAGCGTTAGCTACGCGGGTCTTTACCGACAAAACTCTAAATCTAGCCAATAGTGTGTAGTTAATTACAGCAAAACTAATGCACAAATCTGTTTGAGCTTAATAATAAGTGCATGTGAATAAGATATATGTGACATGTATCATGTAACTAGAACAATATGGTCTGCATGAGAGAACAGGCACAACTATATTTGTTTACTATGTGATTGGGTGGTTACCATGACTACCGTTTTTTTGGTCCTAATTGGGGGGTGGGGTTTGTGTAATGTTTGTTATATATTGTTTGTCCCGAAACGTCACTACTTTCACAGTAAAATATTTTTTTTGGAAAGACCAGAGAGTGCCCGTTTTGTGTTCAGCTATATTTAATTACACTAGCACCCTGGCAGTTGATACACTGAGTGAGAGTGCTCTCCCTTGTTACTATATTAATCTTGTTGATGCACCCACAAGTAGTTAACCTTTTCCCCAGGGATCTCTCTGCACCTTAGCACTTTTCACGTGCACTGCACTTTGTTTTTAGAATACAATATGGATACTGATGTGGAGGACACAGAGGCGCTAAAATTCACAGACAATGATGCAGCTAGAATCCTGTTGACAATTATATGGCAAAAGATGACTTTGCAAATGCCATTTATTTGACACTATTGAAATTAAAGAAAAAAGAGGTGGATCTGAAACTCCATGGTTTATATCTCTCTGAATACCATAGAAGAAAACTGATCCCCAGGGGGTATCGTATAAGAAACTTACCCACGATTGGACAAGTGAACCCTGAGTTTTGCAAGCGCTGGTGCGCAATTCTCAACAAGTGCTCGCTTGATTTAATATTACTTGTCACTGAAAAAGTGAGAGCACTGCTGGATAAAGTGAAACTGGAAATACACAAATGTGAGATAAAGAAGATACAAGTCCTAAGGGAGGACATTTCTGAAACATGGTTGGAGAAGCTGGCTTCTCAAGTTAAGGAATATAAGGATAACCTTATCCAGTTTAAGAATAGGAAATTGCAGTCCGTATGTGAGGACCACAAGGCAGTGGCCCTGCTAATGCATCTGGAAGCACACAGCAGTTTTTTCAAGGGGTCGCTACAAGAGCTGGCCAAAGAAAATGAGGGGGAGGCCCCACGTTCGGTGGGGGGGCTGGAGAGAGAAAACCACTGCTACCTCCCAGGTAACACAGAATGAAAGTTTGGGTAAGGATTTGGTCGTGAACATCAGTCACCAGCCCCTCACCTCTGCTGAACATAGTCTGCTCAACAAGGGCCTTAGTTTTGTTCCTACTCGTAGAAGTGACGAATTTGATACCTACATCAATTGTCAGAAATTCCAAAGATCATTAAAACTAAAGGAATTTTTTAAAGATACTGATACTCAGGTTTCAGCACATCCTTTCAAATGTACAAGTACTTTTGGTCCACATAGCTTGAATCCAAGTATAAAGACTTTCATGAGAATGGTGTCCCAGGATGTTAAGGGTATGGAACATGTGAAATACCGTAATAATCTCTCAGCAGATGAGAAAGATGCCATTACATCCTTGTCCTCTGATCCGGACATTGTCATTAGGACAGCGGACAAGGGGGGTGACGTGGTAGTTTTGGATTACTCCTATTACCGGGATGAAATACTCAAGCAGTTGAAGGATGAAATCACCTATGTGTCACTTAAGAGTGATCCAACAGGGGAATTTAAGAAGATCATTGATGAAGCGACACTACAGGGCTATAATAATGGTTGGATTGATGAGAATACTCAAGTATTTGAAGTTAGATTTTCATTTCTGCCCTATACTCTATACATTGCCGAAAATTCATAAGAACATGGAAAGACCCCCGGGGAGACCCATTGGGGGGTAGTTATCAAGCCGTCAACCTCAAATACGCTGGAATTCCGCAGCGTATTTGTGGCGAGGCTGATTCGCCTTAGTTATCAAGCCCTAGATACCGGCAAAAGTAGAATTTTGTGACGTAAACTTCGATCCGCCGGACTCAGTCCGACACAGATCGATTCTTATGTCACTCCAGATGTTCCGCACACAAGTGCGGCACAATCTGACTACTTTTGCTAGTTATCAAAAAACTAGCAGGTACGCTTGGCACTTTTACGGCCCAGCGTACCTGGTTTTCAATCCGCCGCCCTAGAGGCGGCGGATTCCATAGGAATCAATGGGAGTCTGACCATAGCGAAAGTTCATGTTCGCTGCAGCCAGACATCCCATTGATTCCTATGGGAGCTGTCTGCACCTAACACCCTAACATGTACCCCAAGTCTAAACACCCCTAATCTGTCCCCCCCTACACCGCCACAACTAAATAAAGTTATTACCCCCTAAACCGCCGCTCCCAGAGCCCACCACAACTATAATAAACATGTTAACCCCTAAACCGCCGCTCCCTGACCCCGCCGCAACTATAATATATGTATTAACCCCTAAACCGCCGCTCCCGGACCCCGCCGCAACCTATATTAAATTTATTAACCCCTATCCTGCCCCCCCTACACCGTCGCCACCTATAATACATTTATTAACCCCTATCCTGCCCCCACTACACTGCCGCCACTGTAATAAAATTATTAACCCCTAAACCTAAGTCTAACACTAACCCTAACACCCCCTAACTTAAATATTAATTAAATAAATCTAAATAATATTTCTATTATGAACTAAATTAATCCTATTTAAAACTAAATACTTACCTTTAAAATAAACCCTAATATAGCTACAATATAAATAATAATTATATTGTATCTATCTTAGGATTTATTTTTATTTTACAGGCAAATTTCAATTTTTTTTAACTAGGTACAATAGCTATTAAATAGCTATTAACTATTTAATAGCTACCTAGCTAAAATAAAGAGAAATTTACCTGTAAAATAAAAACTAACCTAAGTTACAATTACACCTAACACTACACTATCATTAAATAAATTATTCCTATTTAAAACTAAATACTTACCTGTAAAATAAACCCTAAAATAGCTACAATGTAATTAATAATTACATTGTAGCTATCTTAGGATTTATATTTATTTTACAGGTAACTTTGTATTTATTTTAGCTAGTTAGAATAGTTATTCAATAGTTATTAACTATTTAATAACTACCTAGCTAAAAGAAATACAAAATTACCTGTAAAATAAATCCTAACCTAAGTTACAATTAAACCTAACACTACACTATCATTAAATTAATTAAATAAATTAACTACAAATAACTACAATTAAATACAATTACATAAACTAACTAAAGTACAAAAAATAAAAAAAGCTAAGTTACAAAAAATAAAAAAATAAGTTACAAACATTTAAAAAAATATTACAACAATTTTAAGCTACTTACACCTAATCTAAGCCCCCTAATAAAATAACAAAGGCCCCAAAATAAAAAAATGCCCTACCCTATTCTAAATTAAAAAAAGTTCAAAGCTCTTTTACCTTACCAGTCCTTAAAAGAAAAATACACCCCCCCAACATTAAAACCCACCACCCACATACCCATAATCTAACCCAAACCCCCCTTAAAAAAACCTAACACTACCCCACTGAAGATCATCCTACCTTGAGTCATCTTCACTCAGCCAAGCAGCGATGGAACCGAAGAGGAGATCCGGAGCGGCAGAAGTGATCCTCCAAGGGGCGCTGAAGAAGTCTTCCATCTGATGAAGTGATCCTCCAAGCGGTGCTGAAGAAGTCTTCCATCCGATGAAGTGATCCTCCAAGCGGCACTGAAGAAGTCTTCGATCCGGCCGATGTCATCTTCCAAGCGGGGTCTTCAATCTTCTTCTTCAGGATCTATCTTCATTCCGCCGACGCGGAACATCCTTCTTTCCCGACGGACTACCGACGAATGAAGGCTCCTTTAAGGGACGTCATCCAAGATGGCGTCCCTTCAATTCTGATTGGCTGATAGGATTCTATCAGCCAATCGGAATTAAGGTAGGAAAAATCTGATTTGCTGATTGAATCAGCCAATCAGATTGAGCTCGCATTCTATTGGCTGATCGGAACAGCCAATAGAATGCGAGCTCCATCTGATTGGCTGATTGGATCAGCCAATCGTATTGAACTTCAATCTGATTGGCTGATTCAATCAGCCATTCAGATTTTTCCTACCTTAAAGGATGACGTCCCTTAAAGGAGCCTTCATTCATCGGTAGTCCGTCGGGAAAGAAGGATGTTCCGCATCAGTGGAATGAAGATGGATCCTGAAGAAGAAGATTGAAGGCCCCGCTTGGAAGATGACATCGCCCGGATCGAAGACTTCTTCAGCGCTGCTTGGATCACTTCATCGGATGGAAGACTTCTTCAGCACCGCTTGGAGGATCACTTCATCGGATGGAAGACTTCTTCAGCGCCCATTGGAGGATCACTTCTGCCGCTCCGGATCTCCTCTTCGGTTCCATCGCTGCTCGGCTGAGTGAAGACGACTCAAGGTAGGATGATCTTCAGGGGGGTAGTGTTAGGTTTTTTTAAGGGGGGTTTGGGTTAGATTAGGGGTATGTGGGTGGTGGGTTTTAATGTTGGGGGGGTGTTGTATTTTTCTTTTACAGGCAAAAGAGCAGTTTTCTTTGGGGTATGCCCCGCAAAAGGCCCTTTTAAGGGCTGGTAAGGTAAAAGAGCTTTGAACTTTTTTAATTTAGAATAGGGTAGGGCATTATTTTATTTTGGGGGGCTTTGTTATTTTATTAGGGGGCTTAGATTAGGTGTAAGTAGCTTAAAATTGTTGTAATATTTTTTAAATGTTTGTAACTTATTTTTTTTATTTTTTGTAACTTAGCTTTTTTTATTTTTTGTACCAAACCACCCAAACGTTGCTTAAGTCAGCGGTTAGTTGGCTAAACATGCTCATGCACGATTTCCCCATAGGAAACAATGGGGCTGAGCCGGCTGAAAAAAAACCTAACACCTGCAAAAAAGCAGCGTCCAGCTTCTAACGCAGCCCCATTGTTTCCTATGGGGAAAATAAATCTATGTCTACACCTAACACCCTAACATGAACCCCGAGTCTAAATACCCCTAATCTTACACTTATTAACCCCTAATCTGCCGCCCCCACTATCGCTGACATCTACATTATATTATTAACCCCTAATCTGCCGCTCCGGACACCGCCGCCACCTACATTATCCCTATGAACCCCTAATCTACTGCCCCCAACATCGCCGCCTCCTACATTATAGTTATTAACCCCTAATATGCCCCCCAACGTTGCCGTAAATATATTAAATGTATTAACCCCTAATCTTCCGACCCCAACATTGCCGCTACTATATTAAATTTATTAACCCCTAAACTTTAGTCTAACCCTAAGTCTAACCCCCCTAATTTAAATATAATTTAAATTAAACTAAATAAATTTAACATCATTAAATAAATTATTCCTTTTTAAAACTAAATACTTACCTATAAAATAAACCCTAAGCTAGCTACAATATAACTAATAGTTACATTGTAGCTAGCTTAGGATTTATATTTATTTTACAGGCAACTTTGTATTTATTTTAACTAGGTAGAATAGTTATTAAATAGTTATTAACTATTTAATAACTACCTAGCTAAAATAAATACAAAATTACCTGTAAAATAAATGCTAACCTAAGTTACAATTACACCTAACACTACACTGTCATTATATTAATTACCTAAACTACCTAAAATTAATTAAAATTAAATAAACTAAATTACGGGGAAAAGAACACTAAATTACAGGAAAAAAAAAGAATTACAAGAATTTTTAAACTAATTACACCTAATCTAATCCCCCTAATAAAATAAAAAAGCCCCCCAAAATAATAAAATTCCCTACCCTATACTAAATTACAAATAGCCCTTAAACGGCCTTTTGCGGGGCATTGCCCTAAAGTAATCAGATCTTTCACCTGTAAAAAAAATACAATACCCCCCCAACATTAAAACCCATCACCCACACACCCAACCCTACTCTAAAACCCACCCAATCCCCCCTTAAAAAACCTAACACTACCCCCCTGAAGATCTCCCTACCTTGAGCCGTCTTCACCCAGCTGGGCACAAGTGGACCTCCAGAGGGGCAGAAGTCTTCATCCAAGCGGCATCTTCTATCTTCATCCATCCGGAGCGGGTCCATCTTCAATCCAGCCGATGTGGAGCCATCCTCTTCAAACGATGTCCTAACACTGAATGAAGGTTCCTTTAAATGACATCATCCAAGATGGCGTCCCTTGAATTCCGATTGGTTGATAGGATTCTATTAGCCAATCGGAATTAAGGTAGGAAAAATCCTATTGTCTGATCCAATCAGCCAATAGGATTGAGCTTGCATTGTATTGGTTGATTGGATCAGCCAATATAATGCAAGCTCAATCCTATTGGCTGATCCAATCAGCCAATAGGATTGAACTTCAAAAAACCCACCTTAAACCCTACCTTAATTCAGATTGGCTGATAGAATCCTATCAGCCAATCGGAATTCAAGGGACGCCATCTTGGATCACGTCATTTAAAGGAACCTTCATTCAGTGTTAGGACGTCGTTTGAAGAGGATGGCTCCGCGTCTGTTAGATCCGATCCGCTCCGGATGGATGAAGATAGAAGATGCCACTTGGATGAAGACTTCTGCCGCTTGGAGGACCTCTTCTGCCCGGATCGGATGAAGACTTCTGCCCCTCTGGAGGTCCACTTGTGCCCGGCTGGGTGAAGACGGATCAAGGTAGGGAGATCTTCAGGGGGTAGTGTTAGTATTTTTAAGGGGTGATTGGGTGGGTTTTAGAGTAGGGTTGGGTGTGTGGGTGATGGGTTTTAATGTTGGGGGGGTATTGTATTTTATTTACAGGTGAAAGAGCTGATTACTTTGGGGCAATGCCCCGCAAAAGGCCCTTTTAAGGGCAATTTGTAATTTAGTATAGGGTAGGGAATTTTATTATTTTGGGGGACTTTTTTATTTTATTAGGGGGGTTAGATTAGGTGTAATTAGTTTAAAATTCTTGTAATTCTTTTTTTATTTTCTGTAATTTAGTGGTTTTTTTTTCGTAATTTAGTTTATTTAATTTAATTTTAATTAATTGTAGGCAGTTTAGGTAATTAATTTAATGATAGTGTAGTGTTAGGTGTAATTGTAACTTAGGTTAGGATTTATTTATTTTGTATTTATTTTAGCTAGGTAGTTATTAAATAGTTAATAACTATTTAATAACTATTCTACCTAGTTAAAATAAATACAAAGTTGCCTGTAAAATAAATATAAATCCTAAGATAGCTACAATGTAACTATTAGTTATAGTGTAGCTATTTTAGGATTTATTTTATAGGTAAGTATTTAGTTTTAAATAGGATTAATTTATTTAATTATGTTAAATTTATTTTGTTTAATTTAAATTATATTTAAGTTAGGGGGGTTAGGGTTAGACTTAGGTTTAGGGGTTAATACCTTTAATATAGTAGTGGCGACGTTGGGGGTGGCAGATTAGGGGTTAATAAATGTAAGTAGGTATGGGCGATGTTAGGGATGGCAGATTAGGGGTTAATATAATTTAACTAGTGTTTGAGGCTGGAGTGCGGCGGTTTAGGGGTTAATGTATTTATTAAAGTGGCGGCGATGTCCGATCGAAAGATTAGGGGTTAATATATTTATTATAGTTTTTGTGATGTGGGGGGGGGGCTCGGTTTAGGGGTTTATAGGTAATTTATGGGTGTTAGTGTACTTTCTAGCACTTTAGTTAAGAGTTTTATGTTCCGGCGTTAGCCCATAAAACTCTTAACTACTGACTTTTAAATGCGGTAGAAGTCTTGACAGGAGAGGGTCTACCGCTCACTTCTTCCAAGACTCGTAATACCAGCGTTAGGCAAATTCCATTAAAAAGATAGGCTACGCAATTGACGTAAGGGGATTTGCAGTAGCCTCGAGTCGTGGAAGAAAAGTGAGCAGTGAGCCTGTACCTGCCAGACTCGTAATACCAGCGGGCGTTAAAAAGCAGCGTTGGGACACATCAATGCTGCTTTTTAAGGCTAATGCCAAACTCATAATCTAGGCGATGGATTCTTGTGACTGCCGATGTCACTTGTCTATATACCATCATACCACATGAAAGTGGCAAACAATGTTTGATGGAGGCTTTAAATAGATATCCGTATATCGCCCCCCCCCCCACCCCCCCACTGATTTCCTCATCCAGATGCTTGATTTAAGCCTAAGGCTTAATTATTTTCGCTTTGAACACAGTTTTTACCAACACGTATCAGGGACAGCAATGGAGTCAAACGTGGCCCCCTCCCTGGCTAAATTCTTCATGGAAGAGTATGAGGTGACAGTTATGGGCGTCTTCAATAAACCTGAGGTAAGGTTTTATCATCGCTACATTGACAATCTCTTCATTGTATGGAGTGGCACTGGGGAAGAACTGATAAGTTGGTTCGATCACTTGAATGCCCTTGACAACCCAGTGAAGTTAAAACTGAGTTATGATGAAAGAGCAATTGAATTTCTAGATTTGAAGATTTTCAAAAAAGAACAAAACTTATTGGGTACTTCTCTATACTTGTCATGTACAATCTTCACACAACATCTATTTCCCCTTTAACTAGGAGGTGTGATTAATCCTCTTACACCTGTATAAAAGTACCTCCCACAATTCTATCAGTGCTTGGTAATTTTTGGTCTCCTGTTCCTGAATTTGCCAGCCTTACTCTGACTGAGAAACCTACATTGTATCTTAGCTTCTGCTGCTTCTGAACCTTATTTGTCAAACTACAAGGGGAATTCCCCTTTACTTCTCAGATCTTCTCCAGGTAATATCTACCCTCTGAAGGCGCTCAGTTTGAGATCCTGTCAGCTCCGATCCGCTCATTGTGCTTTCACTAACAGCTGTTCAGCCTTCTTACTTTCTGTCTCAGCTCCGGACTACAAGCGATGATGTCACACGCCAATACTGCACACAGACAGTGTCTCTCACTGCGGGCAGCAGCATCTCTTGGCTCCTACTTCCTCCGGTGAAAACAGTAAGACCTTATGCCTCTAATCCACCTTAAGTTTACCACTTCCAACAATATCACTTGTTAAGACTTCTAAAATAATATTGCTCGCTATCTTAGTATTCTATATCATAAAACTGCAGTTTCCCTTTGCAATCCTGGTGTTGTGTTGTATGTAAATCTGTCATAACCTGTTGCCTCCACATGACAATAGATCTACTTAGACACATCTCTACACCACATAGTAAGGTTAGTCTTGTTGCTTCATATATGATTATATATATATCATATGTTGCCATTTTTCCTGAAGCAACAACTCTTCCACAAATCACCCCTAAGGGTTCAAAGACTATTAAAATAATAGACTCTCCTAATATATCTACTGTTGGATTCAACTCCTATACATTATTTCTTCTCTCTTCTAGGGAATAGGAAGAATTGTACCAAACCCTGACAATCATCTGACAATACTGTAAACCTACAGATAGAATTCACTGTTACATGCGACAAGTAATCATCCGACATCCCTACTAAAAGCAATCCCTAAAGCTCAGATGATTAGGGTAGCCAGAAATAACAGTGAACCATCGCTGAGACAGTCTCAACTGACTGACATGGCTCGTAAATTTACCCAGCGAGGCTATAATCCAAGGCTCAATGACCAAAGTAAAAAAATGGTTGAAGGATCCGAAGTCACAGCTACTGATCCCGTTAGGGATAATATACCACGCCTAACGTTCACTACTACATATAGCCCTGCCACCAGTAATTTTCTATCCGGCATTTCATCACCTGCACCACCGGGGAGATTTTACATTGGTAAGACATCAGATGATGCCAGGACACGGTTTGCCAAACAACAGATTAGCCATCAGGACTGCCATAAAGAATAAGAAGAGTGAGCAGCCAGTGGCGAGGCATTTCTTTGAGGCTGGCCATATGGTGAATGATCTTCGGGTTGTTCTGATAGATCATATCCCCCCTCTGAAACATGGGGGTGACAGAAATAGGATACTCCTGCAAACAGCGGTGAGGTGGATCTATCGCCTGAACACTGTGCAACCTAATGGACTCAATACTGTCATAGACTGGCACTGTTTTTTATGACTTTGGGACTATCTTGTCATCAATCATGAGGGTCCACGTCTGTTTTAAATCTAATTAGAGTCCTAGACCATTGGTAAAAAACTTTTGAGTTTAGGGTCCACAATATCCTCTTGTCATAGGCTTCATTTTAGATTATACATAATAGATCAGTATTAATCATGTACTAGATTTGGTACTAGATATGTGCATGGTGAAAAAATTTGGTTCGGTTCGGATCGATTCGGAATTTTTCGAATTTCGGTTCAGATCGATTTGAATTTGGAAAATTTTGAATTGATTTGGTTCGGATTCGTTTCGGATTCATTCGGATTCGAAGAAATTCGGCTGGATTCGGTTTGAATCGGTTTGGTTCGGTAATTCGGAATTTCGGTAAGTGTTAGGTGGGTTTAGACTAGTATTATGTACTGTATATTAGGTGTAACCCATAGCAGAGTGATATAACCTAATATACTGTACAATACTAGTGTAATCCATGGCCATCCGAATTTACCGAATAAATCCGAACTAATTCGGATTTATTCGGTAAATTCGGCAGTATTTTAATTCGGAAATTCAGTTCGATCCGAATCTCCGAATTTGCTGAATTTTCCGAATTTCCGAATCGATACGAAATGAATTGCACATGTCTATTTGGTACATTATTTATTTCCAGTAGACGATTATCCACTTGCAGTATACTTTGGTATACATTTTTGAGTTTAGGGTCCACTATATCCTCTTATCATAGGCTCCATTTTAGATTATACATAATAGGTCAGTATTAAACATGTACTAGATTTGGTACATTATTTATTTCCAATAGACGATTATCCCCTTGCAGTATATTTTGGTATAAATTTTTTAGTTTAGGGTCCACTATATCCTCTTGTCATATGCTCCATTTTATATTATACATAATAGGTCAGTAACAATTATGTACTAGATTTGGTACATCATTTATTTCCAATAGACGATTATCCCCTTGCAGTATATTTTGGTTTTAGGATAACTCCATTAACAATTGTTAATTGTTTCCTCTTGTCATAAGCTCTTATCCGTACTATACACAGATTAAGTTTTTATACACACATTACTTTGTATTGGATCTAGTAATATGTTTTTTTTAATAGGGTTAAATAGGGTTAGCCAATGTTTTAGCCATTCCATTATGTGCTCATTCAATTAATGCCATTAACATTTTTTTTGCAGCGCAGTGGCCTTGGTTTGCTGTGACCACGCACCGCCCATTGGATCTGCGTTATCGATTGGGTCTTCCTTTTACTACTATTATGAGCACTTTGGCAGTGAATGGTGAGTTATGTAAAGATTAATAATAATTAGCAGCGCTTAAAGCAAGGAAATACTCAGTTCTATTTTGGGGTATATATAACAGATTGAATTTATTCAAGATTCTGTGGTAGTTTTTTCTTTTAAAAAAAATCAATTATTGCAGTATAAACACATAGGTAAATGACTCTATACAAAAATAAGGGACGTCTCCCTGTTGATTTGATGAAACAGAGTGTATTAAAAGAACCTCTTTAGGCAGTAGAATTAGGTTTGCAAACTGATCAAATATAAACTATTAAGACAAATGTGTAGACAATATAGATAGTGAGCTCCGTTTCACCAAAGTATGTATTCTTCAGTTAGTAACGAATCTTTACAGACCTCAGAGCATAAAAAAAAACAAAGTATCAAATAGTGTACAAATTTAAAAACCTATATTTAAAACGCTATGAGATCTTGTTAAGTTTTGATACCTACAAAGTATCATATACCTCTAAGTTGTATCCTTTTATAACATAGTGCAGCAGAATTTCAATCTCTCCTAATACAAGGGTAGTTCTGTTTTTAAAAAATGTTTAGTGATTATTTTAAAAAAAGCCTCACTAGTCGTTTAACCGGCTTTAAAGTTCAGGTGGCTGCTGCTTTTACTTTCCTCAGCGGTTTCTTTGCCGCATACAAGTGGTCAGGTGGGAAAGCAGTGTCTGTATAAAATTGGTTTAAGTTAGCTCCTGGATATTTCCCAATATCAAATATCAGATAGAAAGAAAGGTACCTTACTTTATCTCCCGGTTGCAACCGCTGATGTGATCCTTCTTCTTCCTGTGAAGTTTTCACAGTGTATCGTCTGCAGGGCTCCGGTGCCGTTACAGGTCACCTGACTCCCCTCTACATATCAGAGGTCAGAGCTCACGTCCCGTTTTCACAATATCACCGTTTTCTTGCTTTGGAAGCCACAAATGTAGGTTTCTCACTTAGTCTCCTAGGTGTCTTACTTGGAGAGTGAATTAAGGAAAAACATTCAGTCCTTTGTATCCTGGAGCTGAGTTTAACAGTACACTTTGCCGCGTCCTTAGGCAAAGGATGGATGCTGTAGTTTACAGAGTCACAAAGTGTGGTGACAATAAATTAGTGGAGTGTAGCAGTCAGTCTCATTCAACGCATTTCACCCTTCAGGGCTTTATCAAGAATATGTATTCTGCTCACTCTTGGACCTTTATAGGACCTGGTCTATTCCAATTGGTTAAGGATTCACCTGTGAGTTTTTCAACACCTGAGTTAGTCTTTCTCTAAAGGTGGACTCCCCTTAAGGTGGATTTTTTGGAGATTCTCTCATTTTACATCTCCAAAGGTTTTTTTATTATTCATTTTGTATAAGAATATCTAAATGCTTTAAGTTATGCTCCCTAAGCAGTTTATTATAACACTGTATCTGATTCCCTAAAACAACATTTCATATATAAATATATATACAAATAGACCTTATAGCGAAAATATGGGGATTATAAATGATCTTAATTCAATGGATGATTTTAACACAAATAAATAATTTAAACATTTTTGTAAAAAATTGATAAGACCTTCTATATGGTTACAATGTATTGGTTACTTTAATATAAGGAGAAATTAGAAGTGTGTGCTGTAGTCATATATGATATGTTTATATGAAGAGAAATAGGGATGTCATAAAAATGGGGAAATGTCGATTTCTGAGTTGAGACCCCCTGGTTGGAGGGTATCCATTTGATAGATAATTTCTGCCTCAGCCTTTAATAACTTGTTTTCCCAGTTTCCCCCTCACCATTCAGGTTGGATTTTTTTGATTCCCCAATGCTGGAAGTCTTTGAGATTATTATTATGTACTTCTCTGAAGTACAGGACAGATGTTCTCTTATTCTTTCCCAGAGTGTTCCAGTCGTCTCTCCTATGTAAAAAAAAATTGCATGAGCATTGAATAGCATAAATAACACCTTTGTCTTGGCATCTAATTATATCTTTAATTTAAATGTGTAATTACTTGTTTCTGATTTTATACTTTTTTGTTTGCTACTGTGTTTACAAGCTTTGCATCTAAAACATGGGAAGAATCCATTCAAAGGATCTCCATGTAGACTTTGTTGAGTGTCTTTGTTTTTTAGTTTTTTTAAATGACTGGGAGCTAGCAGGCTTTTCAAATTCTTTGCTTTTCTGTATATTATTTTTGGATTTTCTTCTACTTTATCCCCTATAATGGGATCAGTTTGCACCAGGTGCCAGTGTTTTTTCAGAATTTTAATGATACCTTTATTATCATGATTAAATTCCAAGTAAGACACAAGTAAGATTACAAGTAAGTAATGCCAACAACTAAAAAGGATATGGCTCAGGTCTCACGTTCATACTTTCCCTAAACCCAATAAATTACCTAACCAATAAGGGACCTTTTATAAACCTATAAATTCAGATTCATTGTTTTTTACACTGTCAATCATAGTGGTTAGGATTTCTGTGAGGGACCCTGGATAGAAAAGCTTAATTTGAAAAACAAGGGCATTCTTAATAATAGAAAAACCTCAAATTTAGGGGTAAAAATGAGAAATTATGATTTCAAACAAGACAGCTTGGCAAGCATATAAAGAGAACTACGGTAGAATTTAATGGCCTCTTGGATTCAGGTAATCCCTTGAGGTTGGACTCTCTTGATAGAGAGAACACTTTGGAGAGAAACTTAAAAGAAAGTGCTAGTTAATTTGGGACAAGATGGAATCCAACAAACCTGATTCAAATTCGCTAAATTTAAGGAACAAAATATTTTGTGTCCTGTACTTTGCAGTCAGAAATGACTTAGGGCTAGATTGCGAAAGAAGCGCAAATGTTTGTCCTTGAACAATAAGGGGTTTATCGCAAGGGTTTGTGCTCATTGGGCTTACCACTCGTATTACAAGTTGAAAGTTAATCTGATCGCTGGAGCTCTGGTTAACTGTTTCATGAAACTTAAAACTTAAAAAGGCAGTCTATGTTTAAAAAATAAAAATCCCCAAGCTAAAGTTACAAAAAAATTTAAAAAAAAAAAATACATAAAAAAATAAACAAAGCTATTCAAAATAAAAATTTAAACCTTAACTAATACCCCTAGAAAAATCTCCCCTAAAATTAAAACACCCCCTAATCAAATACTAAACTACCAATAGCCCTTAAAAGTTACCCAGCTCTTTTACTTACTAAAATTACCAATTACCCCCAACAGTAAAATCCCCCAAAAAAACCCTAATCTAAAAGAAAAGCCATTCCAAAAAATCTAAAAAGCCTAAAACTAAGCCCCAAATAGGTACTCACCGTTCCTGAAGTCTGGCGGAGAAGGTCTTCTTCCAAGCGGCTCCATCATCTTCTATCTTCATCCGGAACGAAGGCGGCGCAGAGCGGAGGTGCGGAGCTGTCTTCTCCGATGGTCCTCAACAGTGGTGGTCCTCTGCAGCGGTGGTGTTTCTCTGCAGCGTGGAGACTCCTCTCCATCCAATGTTCGTCGTACAATAGGATGAGAGCCAATAAGATTTCATTAGCTCTGATTTCAAAATTTCAGCCAATAGGAATGCAAGGTACCCCAATAAAAATGGGGTACTTTGCATTCAATCTTCAGTGTGCGATGGAGGATCGCATGAAGAGGAGCCTCCACGCCACTGAGGACCACATCCATTGAGGACCGCTGCAGAGGATCAGTGCTTCGGGGAAGCAAGCTCCACACCTTTGCTCCATGCCGCTTTTGCTCAAGATGAAGATAGAAGATGATGGAGCCGCCTGGAAGAAGACCTTCTCCGCCAGACTTCAGAAATGGTGATTACCTATTTGGGGCTTGGTTTAAGGATATTTTTTTTTTTTTTTTAGATTATGGTTATTTTGGACTTGAAAAGAGCTGATTGCCCTATTAAGGGCAGTAAAAGAGCTGAATGCCCTAGTGTTAGGTTTTTTATTTTGGGGGGTTTGGTGGGTGGGGTTTTTTTACTGTTAGGGGGGACTTAGTATTTTTTAAACATAAAAGAGCTGTTTAACTTAGGGCAATGCCCTACAAAAAGGCCAATTTAAGGCTATTGGTAGTTTAGTTTAGATTAGGGGGTGTTTTTATTTTGGGAGGCTTTTTTATTTTCTAAGGCCTAGATTTGGAGTTTGGCGGTAGCCGTGAAAACCAGCATTAGAGGCTCCTAACGCTGGTTTTAGGCTACCGCCGGTATTTGGAGTCATTCAAAAAAGGGTCTAACGCTCACTTTTCAGCCGCGACTTTTCCATACCGCAGATCCCCTTACGTCAATTGCGTATCCTATCTTTTCAATGGGATCTTTCTAACTCCGGTATTTAGAGTCGTGTCTGAAGTGAGCGTTAGAAATCTAACTACAAGACTCCAGCCGCAGAAAAAAGTCAGTAGTTAAGAGCTTTCTGGGCTAACGCCGGTTTATAAAGCTCTTAACTACTGTGCTCTAAAGAACACTAACACCCATAAACTACCTATGTACCCCTAAACCGAGGCCCCCCCACATCGCCGACACTCGATTAAATTTTTTTAACCACTAATCTGCCGACCGCCACCTACGTTATACTTATGTACCCCTAATCTGCTGCCCCTAACACCGCCGACCCCTATATTATATTTATTAACCCCTAACCTGCCCCCCACAACGTCGCAGCCAGCTACCTACAATAATTAACCCCTAATCTGCCGACCGCAAAGAGCCGCCACCTACATTATAGCTATGTACCCCTAATCTGCTGCCCCTAACACCGCCGACCCCTATATTATATTTATTAACCCCTAATCTGCCCCCCTCAATGTCGCCTCCACCTGCCTACACTTATTAACCCCTAATCTGCCGAGCGGACCGCACCGCTACTATAATAAAGTTATTAACCCCTAATCCGCCTCACTAACCCTATAATAAATAGTATTAACCCCTAATCTGCCCTCCCTAACATCGCCGACACCTAACTTCAATTATTAACCCCTAATCTGCCGACTGGAGCTCACCGCTATTCTAATAAATGTATTAACCCCTAAAGCTAAGTCTAACCCTAACACTAACACCCCCCTAAATTAAATATAATGTTAATCTAACGAAATTAATTAACTCTTCTTAAATAAATTATTCCTATTTAAAGCTAAATACTTACCTGTAAAATCAATTCTAATATAGCTACAATATAAATTATATTTATATTATAGCTATTTTAGGATTAATATTTATTTTACAGGTAACTTTGTATTTATTTTAACCAGGTACAATAGCTATTAAATAGTTAAGAACTATTTAATAGCTAAAATAGTTAAAATAATTACAAATTTACCTGTAAAATAAATCCTAACCTAAGTTACAATTAAACCTAACACTACACTATCAATACATTAATTAAATAAAATACCTACAATTATCTACAATTAAACCTAACACTACACTATCAATAAATAAATTAAATACAATTCCTACAAATAAATACAATGAAATAAACTAACTAAAGTACAAAAAATAAAAAAGAACTAAGTTACAAAAAAAAAAATATTTACAAACATTAGAAATATATTACAACAATTTTAAACTAATTACACCTACTCTAAGCCCCCTAATAAAATAACAAAGCCCCCCAAAATAAAAAAATGCCCTACCCTATTCTAAATTACTAAAGTTCAAAGCTCTTTTACCTTACCAGCCCTGAACAGGGCCCTTTGCGGGGCATGCCCCAAGAAGTTCAGCTCTTTTTCCTGTAAAAAAAAACATACAATACCCCCCCCCAACATTACAACCCACCACCCACATACCCCTAATCTAACCCAAACCCCCCTTAAATAAACCTAACACTAAGCCCCTGAAGATCTCCCTACCTTGAGTCGTCTTCACCCATCCGAGCCAAATTCTTCATCCAAGCAGAGCAAGAAGAGGTCCTCCATCCGGTAGAAGTCTTCATCCAAGCGGGGCAGAAGAGGTCTTCCATCCGATTGAAGTCTTCATCCAAGAGGCATCTTCTATCGTCATCCATCCGGAGCAGAGCGGCAGCATCCTGAAGACCTCTGACGCGGAACATCCATCCTGGCCGACCATCCAATCGTATTGAACTTGATTCTAATTGGCTGATTCCATCAGCCAATCAGAATATTCCTACCTTAATTCCGATTGGCTGATAGAATCCTATCAGCCAATCGGAATTCGAGGGACGCCATCTTGGATGACGTCATTTAAAGGAACCGTCATTCGTCGTTCAGTCGTCGGCCAGGATGGATGTTCCGTGTCGGAGGTCTTCAGGATGCTGCCGCTCCGCTCTGGATGGATGACGATAGAAGATGCCTCTTGGATGAAGACTTCAATCAGATGGAAGACCTCTTCTGCCCCGCTTGGATGAAGACTTCTACCGGATGGAGGACCTCTTCTTACTCCGCTTGGATGAAGAATTTGGCTCGGCTGGGTGAAGACGACTCAAGGTAGGGAGATCTTCAGGGGCTTAGTGTTAGGTTTATTTAAGGGGGGTTTGGGTTAGATTAGGGGTATGTGGGTGGTGGGCTTTGAACTTTTTTACTAGAGCTTTGAACTTTAGTAATTTAGAATAGGGTAGGGCATTTTTTTATTTTGAGGGGCTTTGTTATTTTATTAGGGGGCTTAGAGTAGGTGTAATTAGTTTAAAATTGTTGTAATATATTTCTAATGTTTGTAAATATTTTTTTATTTTTTGTAACTTAGTTCTTTTTTATTTTTTGTACTTTAGTTAGTTTATTTCATTGTATTTATTTGTAGGAATTATATTTAATTTATTTATTGATAGTGTAGTGTTAGGTTTAATTGTAACTTAGGTTAGGATTTCTTTTACAGGAAAATTTGTAATTATTTTAACTATTTTAGCTATTAAATAGTTCTTAACTATTTAATAGCTATTGTACCTGGTTAAAATAAATACAAAGTTACCTGTAAAATAAATATTAATCCTAAAATAGCTACAATATAATTATAATTTATATTGTAGCTATATTAGGGTTTATTTTACAGGTAAGTATTTAGCTTTAAATAGGAATAATTTATTTAATAAGAGTTAATTAATTTCGTTAGATTAAAATTATGATTAATTTAGGGGGGTGTTAGTGTTAGGGTTAGACTTAGCTTTAGGGGTTAATACATTTATTAGAATAGCGGTGAGCTCCAGTCGGCAGATTAGGGGTTAATGTTTGAAGTTAGGTGTCGGCGATGTTAGGGAGGGCAGATTAGGGATTAATACTATTTAGTATAGGGTTAGTGAGGCGGATTAGGGGTTAATAACTTTATAATAATAGCGGTGCGGTCCGCTCGGCAGATTAGGGGTTAATAAGTGTAAGCAGGTGGAGGCGACGTTGTGGGGGGCAGATTAGGGGTTAATAAATATAATATAGGGGTCGGCGGTGTTAGGGGCAGCAGATTAGGGGTACATAGGGATAATGTAAGTAGCGACGGTTTACGGAGCGGCAGATTAAGGGTTAATAATAATATGCAGGGGTCAGCGATAGCGGGGGTGGCAGAATAGGGGTTAATAAGTGTAAGGTTAGGGGTGTTTAGACTCGGGGTACATGTTAGAGTGTTAGGTGCAGACGTAGGAAGTGTTTCCCCATAGGAAACAATGGGGCTGCGTTAGGAGCTGAACGCGGCTTTTTTGCAGGTGTTAGGTTTTTTTTCAGCTCAAACAGCCCCATTGTTTCCTATGGGGGAATCGTGCACGAGCACGTTTTTGAGGCTGGCCGCGTCCGTAAGCAACTCTGGTATCGAGAGTTGCAGTGGCGTTAAATATGCTCTACGCTCCTTTTTTGGAGCCTAACGCAGCCATTCTGTGGACTCTCAATACCAGAGTTATTTTAAAGGTGCGGACAGAAAAAAGCCAGCGTTAGATACGCGGGTCGTTACCGACAAAACTCTAAATCTAGCCGTTAGGGATTAGGTATAATTTTTTTCATCTTTGATAATTTTGTTTATTTTTTTCTGTAATGTTAGACTTTTTTATTTTACATAATTTAATGTTAGGATTTTTTTATTTTAATTGTAATTTAGTAGTAATTGGGGTTAATTTAGGGGGTGTTAGGTTAGGGGGCTTAGTAATTAAATTAGTTATTTGCATTGTAGGAGGTTTGGCGGGATAAGGGTTAATATATTAATTAGGTTTATTGTGTTGTAGGGGTTGGTGGTTTAGGAGTTAATAGGTTAATTAGGTTTCTTGCAATGCGGGGAGTTGGTGGTTTAAGAGTTAATAGGTTAATTAGGTTAATGCGATGTGGGGGGGTTGCCGTTTAGGGGTAAATAGTTTTATTAGGTTTATTGGAAAGTGGGGGGGTTGGCGGTTTTGGGATTAATATTTTAATTATGTTATTTATGGATTAGGGATTCATTACTTTATTGTTTTGCGATGTGGGGGTTGGCGGTTTAGGTGTTTGTTAATACTTTGTGCGGGAGGTTAGGTTTTTTTTGCTATACTTTGTGCGGGCAGTTACGTGTTTTTTTGTGTATTTCTTGTGGGCGGTTACATGTTTTTTAGTCATTTCTTGCTTACGGTTGCGTGTTTTTTTTTAAGGCTTCGGGTTTGCCTATGCTGCATCCAGGTGAATTATGAAAATGGCAGGTTGTATTCTTCGGTGGATTCTTTCACCACCCTGCCATTTTCAGAATACTTTTCAGAATGCTGAGTTAACCTACTCTCTTTTCTGCTTTCAGGTATGTGAATTGGGTCCCTGCATTCAAATCCTGCCAATTTCCCTGTTTTTTGTGTCATTTGTACTGCAATTTTCTCTTTTAGTGTGTGAATTGGGTCCCTGCATTCAAATCCTGCAAATTTCCCTGTTTTTTGTGTCATTTGTACTCCAAGTCTCTCTTTTGGTATGTGAATTGGGTCCCTGCATTCAAATTCTGCCATTTTCCCTGTTTTGTGTGTCATTTGTACTTTGTCTCTCTTTTTGCATTTGTCTTTAGTCTGTGTAATAAGTCATGTATTTACTCTGCTGATATCTTGCCTTTAATTATGTGATGTTCAAACCTTGCAAGTACTTGTTATGATTCCTAAATTTATAATTTTTATAATGGTATAACCCCAACCTCCCCCAAATTCTATTGTCTGTTTTTTTAACTTATCTCAGCTTGAATCAAATTTTCCCAATTGGCCTTTGACTGTCTTTGATCATGTCATTATCTAATTTATTGCATTCAGCTAAATGCTCTGGCCTAAAAATTTAACACTGCTATGGGGAAAGCAATGCAGGGGTAGCAATACAGGCTTAGGTAGCAGTGTTATAAGATAATCTGTTCACATCTCTTAAGTGAACATTTATAAGTGAGGCACAACAAATTATACAAGAATTAAGTGAACATTTATAAGTGAGGCACAACGAATTATACAAGAATTTAGTGAACATTTATAAGTGAGGCACAACGAATTATACAAGAATTGAAAAAAGGATTGGACAAGGGATAAGGCAAGTTCTGTTATTATACTGAGTTTTATACACTGTCTGACTATTTTTAAAAAAATGCAAAATATCTTAATATCCCTTTTTGACACCTTTTGTTTGTTTAACAGAAAAACACTGCTCATTAGCCCATCTCTCTTAACCTCACCTTACATTTGTATTCATGAACTTCACACATTCCAAAAGACTCTCTCTCCCCCTTGCAACTCATCACAAAAATCCACATCTGCAAATCCACATCTCATCTCATGTCACTCTCCCTCTTGCTGCTGGCAATATCTCCCCTAATCCTGGTCCCCCACAACTTTCTTACCCTGCATACCCATGTGTGCCCTTCAATAGACTTAAAAAAAACCTCTGGTAACCTTTATCTCATTCCTCTTGCATCTAAAGCCACCACCACCTTCACTCTCGCATTTTGGAACTCTCGCTCTGTTTGCAACAAGCTCACTTCTATCCATGACCTCTTTATCTCCCACTCGCTCAATGTACTGTCACATGGGGGTCTCCACTTCAGCCACACTTCTACATCTGACAATAGACAAGGAGGTGGTGTTGTTATTTTCCTTTCCTGTCGTTGCACCTTTCAACAAATACAGCCCTTCTCTTTCCTCACAATTTCTTCATTGGAAACACACATGATTTGCTTATTCTCTCCCCTCTCTTTACGCGTTGCAGTCATATACCGCCCCCTGGCTCCGCAACTCTATTTCTAGATCACTTTGCCGCCTGCTTACCTTACTTCCTTTCCTCAGATACCTCTGCCCTCATTCTCTGTGACTTCAACCTCCCTGTTGATAATTCCACTGCAAAACAACTTCTGCAACTCCCTTCCTCTTTCAGCTTGTCACAATGGACTGACTCTCCCACTCACAAAGATGGTCACTCCTTTGATCTGATTTTCAGCTATCGATGCACTATCTCAAACTTCACAAACTCACCTTTTCCTCTTTCTGACCACCGCCTCCTCACTTGTAACATCACCCCCCTCCCTACAACTCTCCCTCCTTCTACCCCTCAGACTAAACTTCACAGAAGTATCAAGACATTAGATCAGCAACAGCTCGCTAGCTCTCTCAAACCTCTTCTCTCTTCCATCCCCTCCTTTTCCTGTCCTGATGAATCTATCTGCCACTATAACTCCACCCTTACATCGGTCCTTGATAATCTGGCCCCACATACCATAGCTCCGAAAACATACACTTCTGACAAAGTACATACTCAGATGTTCCCGTACTGCTGAGCGACACAGGAGGAAATCTCGGAGTTCTGCTGACTTTCTTCACTATAAGTTCATCTTCAACTCTTACTATTCTGCCCTTAATCTATATAAGCAACATTACTTCTCTACTCTTATCTCTACTCTTTCTTCAAACCCAAAACGTCTTTTCTCCACTTTCAATACTCTTCTCCGCCTACCTCCACCTCCCACCTCAACTTTTCTATTAGCTCAAGATTTTGCCAGCTACTTCAACAACAAAATCAACTCCATCAGAAATTAAATCAGCTCTCAACATACTACTGGTCTCTCACCCCCTCAAAAGCTCACAATAATCCAAAACCCACATAGCCATCAATTTAGCTCTTTTGCCCCTGTTACAGAGGAAGAAGTTTCTGCCCTTATAGTATCCTCTCACCTCACTACCTGTCCCCTCGACCCCATCCCCTCACAACTACTCCCCTCCCTCTCTTCTACCCTTACCCCTATACTCACAAACATCTTCAACCTCTCCCTCAGCACTGGTATAGTTCCCACATCTCTTAAACATGCATTAATCACACCTATCTTTAAAAAACCTTCTCTCAATCCAACCTCTCCATCCAACTACCACCCTATTTCCCTACTCCCTCTTGCCTCAATGCTTCTTGAAAGCTAGTATATGCACATCTATCCCATTTTCTTACATTAAACTCCCTCTTTGATCCACTGCAATCTGGATTTTGCCCCCTTCACTCAACAGAGACAGCAATTGTTAAAGTTACCAATGACCTACTTACAGCAAAATCCAAAGGCCACTTCTCTGTACTGATTCTCATCGATCTGTCTGCAGCCTTTGATACTGTCAACCACCCTCTTTTCCTCCATACACTCCAATCCTTCGGCATCTGCAACACAGCTCTCTCTTGGTTCTCTTCCTATCTGTCTAACCAAATCTTTAGTGTAGCCTTCTCTGGGGTATCCTTTGCCCCGTTACCTCTTTCTGTTGGGGCACCGCAAGGCTCTGTCCTTGGTCCCTTTCTCTTCTCAATCTATACATCCTCATAAGATTCCTTAATAAAGTCCCACAGGTTTCACTATCATTTGTATGCTGATGATACCCAAATCTACCTCTCTGCACCAGAACTATCTCCTTCCTTGCTAATCCCTGTCACTAACTGTCTCTCTCATATCTCATCTTGGATGTCCTCGTACTACCTCAAGCTAAATCTCTCCAAAACTGAGCTCCTTATTTTCCACCCTTCTTCCAAAATCTCCAACCCCCATGTCTCTATAACTGTTGATAACTCCATCATTACCCCAACCTCACATGCCCCATGTCTTGGAGTCACACTTGACTCAGATCTTTCTTTCACTCCTCACATTCAGTCCTTGGCTAAAGCCTGCTGCTTCCACCTTAAAAATTTGCTAAAATCAGACATTTCCTTACAAAAGACACAACTAAGATTTTAATCCACTGTATCATCCTTTCCTACCTTGACTACTGAAACTCCATCCTCTCTGCCCCCCTAGCTGCTGCCTAGCTCCTTTACAATCCATAAGGAATGCCTCTGCCAGGCTCATCTTCCTTACATGTCGCTCTTCATCTGCCGCACCTCTCTGCCAATCCCTTCACTGGCTTCCTTTTGCCTCCAGGATTAAACACAAAATTCTCACTATGACACACAAAGCCCTCAATTGCATTGCTCCCCCCTAAATCTCATACCTTGTCTCCATATACTCCCCCTCCCGATCCCTTAGCTCATGATCTCCTACTCTCCTCCTCTTTTGTTACCTCCTCACATTCCCGATTACAAGATTTCTCCAGACTGGCTCCCATCTTATGGAACTCTCTGCCTCGCTCCACAAGACTCTCCCCTAGTTTTAAGGGCTTCAAGTGCTCCTTGAAGACTCTACTATTCAGGTACGCATACAACCTACACTAACCTTCCTATCTCCACTGCTATCCCCTTAAACCCCATAGCATGTAAGCCTATGAGCCCAGCTGTTTGTAGTCCACCTTCATAAGAGCCGACTACAACAGTGCAACTCTCGGCAGGACCCTCTACCCATTTGATCCCTGTAATTGTCTTTTAAAATACCACATATGTTCATAGCGCTGTGGAACCTGTTAGCACTCTACAAATACCCGATAATAAAAAAAAAATTAAACAGTCGACTGTCCCAAATTTTTTGGAGTGCGCTGCAGACATCAGATTTGAAATGAGTATTTATTTTCAAAAATATATTAAATCCACAAAGTAAAACATTAAATAATGTGTTAATAATGTGTTTTCAATATAGTACAGGGACCCTGGTACTACACAGACTGGATTGGTGAGTGCATTCCTCTTGGATATTGCCTTTATATATATATATATATATATATATATATATATATGTATATATATATGTATATATATATATATATATATATATATATATATATATATATAAAAAGATATATGTATCTATATATGTCAGGGTATTGGTGAGTGATATTTAATTTATATAAAAATGTCTTGATATCTTTAAATGATACAGTTCTCTCTATCAATGACTGAGGTGGCCCAGACCCCCCTTTGCTGAAAGCTCAGATACCCAGCACAAGCCTAGCCTGTCACAGTACACAGAAAGAAAGTATGTTTATTCAGACTACATGCTGTGACCAGATACACATTACAGACCCCCCCTTACTGATTAAGACGCACGTCTATAAAAACCCTGATGTATGAGAGTTCAAAACAAACATTTGTTTAAACAGAGATAACGTCACAAATCAAGAACCTTTGATCATGGTCTCAGAGAAGAGGTCATTTCAATAGTTCAGAGTTTTTGTTGTGTGGTTTTCCTATATGGAAATCTGTAAAATAAATTACCCATAGAAACATTTTCCCCAGATCACCAACCCCTGGGGTGAGGGAGATGCTGTGTCTGTACTTTAGTTCAATAATGCTTAAAATCCTCAGGAAGATAGTAAATTAACACTTATATGGTAATCAAAGGGTAGATCACCAAGTCCTTTCATGTCCCAATACAGACATTTACAGGCATGTGAAAGCAAATTGGGATTTTAAATAACCTATATTATAAATGTTCAGTTGTTTCATTTGTACCTCAGTATTGTATAAATGTATATTTAAAGCATGTGGAGATGTGTCTAAGGTTTATATTATATATTAAATATGAAGTGATATTCACAGATGTGCAATGTATTAAATGAACAGCCGTATTGCCCTATTTAAAATATATGCTTAACAATATTTGTCTTTGTTTTTTAGACATCTGATTGACAAATGATATTTAGGATGTATAATGTAATTTGTGCTATGAATTGTATCATATAGTTTTATGCAATCAATATTAAAGTGATATCCACAGATCTACAATATAATCCTATTAAATTAAATAATATAAATATATATTTATCTATAGTGATATTGGTTCTAACAGAATTCTAAGTTCAGGTAAAAATGGAATATGGAAACATGATTTTTAAGTACATCTCTTAAGATATTATAAGTAGAATTGTATGGAAGCATACATCAGATAGGTATATTCATATTACGTGTTCTAGCACCGGTATATTTCCCTCATCGCTGTAACATGCACTGTTCACACCTATCCTCAAAAAACCTTCCCTTGATCCTACATCCCCATCCAACTACCGCCTTATTTCCCTCCTCCCTCTTGCATCAAAGCTTCTCAAAAAACTAGTTTATGCATGCCTATCCCATTTCCTTACAATAAACTCCCTCCTTGACCCACTGCAATCTGGATTTCGTACCCATCACTCCACAGAGACAGCAATTGTTAAGGTTACCAACAACCTACTTACAGCAAAAGGCCACTTCTCTCTGCTTATCCTCCTTGATCTGTCCGGAGCCTTTGACACTGTTGACACTGTTGACCCCCCTCTTTTGCTCCAAACCCTCCAACCCTTTGGCATCTGTGACACAGCCCTCTCGTGGCTCTCTTCCTACCTGTCAAACCGTACCTTTAGTGTAGCCTTCTCTGGGGCCTCCTCTGCCCTGTCACCACTTTCTGTCGGAGTACCGCAAGGCTATGTCCTCGGTCCCCTTCTCTTCTCAATCTACACGTCATCACTAGGTTCCCTAATAAAGTCCCACGGTTTACAATATCATTTGTATGCTGACGACACCCAAATCTACTTCTCTGCACCAGAACTATCTCCTTCCTTGCTTACCCATGTCACTAACTGTCTTTCTCACATCTCTAACTGGATGTGCTCTCAGTACCCCCCTGCTGGCGGCCGATTGGCTGTGAGTCTGCAGGGGGCGGCATTGCACCAGCAGCTCTTGTGAGCTGCTGGTGCAATGCTGAATAAGGCGAGCGTATTGCTCGCCATATTCAGCAAGATCTGGCGGACCTGATTCGCACTTGTATTATGCCCAGCAGTTAAGGGGTTAATTAGGTAGCTTGTAGAGAGTTTGCAGGGTTAATTTTAGCTTTAGTGTAGAGATCAGCCTCCCACCTGACACATCCCACCCGCTGATCCCTCCCAAACAGCTCTCTTCCCTCCCCCACCCCACAATTGTCCCCGCCATCTTAAGTACTGGCAGAAAGTCTGCCAGTACTAAAATAAAAGGTGTTTTTTATTTATTTATTTATTCTTTTAATTATTAATCTGTGATGGACCCCTGCCTTAGCCCCCAACCTCCCTGATCCCCCCCAAACAGCTCTCTAACCCTCCCAACCTACCTATTTGCCACCATCTTGGGTACTGGCAGCTGTCTGCCAGTACCCAGTTTTCCCCAAAAAAGAAAGGTTTTATTTTTTTTTATTTTTTATTTTTTTGCTAAAACACAGCTTTTTCTGTAGTGTAGCTGCCCCCCCCCCCAATAACCCCATCCCCCTACCCTAGCAGATCCTATTATTTTAAGAAGAAAAAAAAACGTTTTCTGCCCCCACCTCTCTCTTCTCTAATAATTGGTGTCAGTGGTTGCTGCGCGCGCACATACACACATCCACGCGCGCGCGCCCCCGCAGGCCCCCCTCTGCACGCTCCCAGCATCCGGCGTGCACAAAGCACTTGCAGGAACTGGATGCCGGGGAGCGATGGGCCGCCCACCCGCCTCCCCTGTAAGCTCCCACCCACCAACGAACGGCACCATCACTACCGGTGCAGAGAGGGCCACAGAGTGGCTCTCTCTGCATCGGATGCTTTTCAAAGGGTATTGCAGGATGCCTCAATATCGAGGCATCACTGCAATACCCTGAGAGCTGCTGGAAGCGATTGCGATCGCTTCCAGCACTCTCTTAGACAACTGACGTACCAGGTACGTCCATTGTCACTAACTGACAGTTTTTGCAGGACGTACCTGGTACGTCAGTTGTCACTAAGGGGTTAACCTATTCTCTCATAGCCTAACTGAGGACCAAATCACAGTCTTAAGTAAGGGTCTTTCTTTTTCTCCATTAAAAACCCTAAATAAATTTGAAGCGGTGAAAGATTTGTATTTATTGGCCATAAAATTGGCCTGTCACAAATTTATAGCTGGTGATGAGGTAGTAGCCAGTGATATACCTCTAGATGTTAAACTTGAGACACTAGAATCGTTAGCAAATGAATCTGAACAAACAGAAACATAGAAACATAGATATTGACGGCAGATAAGAGCCATAGGCCCAGCAAGTCTGCCCGACCTTACCTAACAGTATAAACTTATCTAGTTCGTAGGATAGCCCTATGCTTGCCCCATGCATTTTTAAAGTCCCCCACAGTGTTTGTTGCTACTACCTCTTGAGGAAGTTTATTCCATAAATCAATCACTCTTTCTGTAATTATAATATATGATGAAAATAATGTTATCTTTAGAAAGTCCATTTAATGGCGAGAAAAACGGTATATAATATGTGTGGGTACAGTAAATGAGTAAGAGGAAAATTACAGCTAAACACAAACACTGCAGAAATGTAAAAATAGCCATTGTCATTAAGGGTAAGAAAATTGAAAAATGGTCCGGTCATTAAGGTGTTAATAACTAATCTATCATCTACTTTTTGTTTCTCAGTGTGTACCTGTTGCGCATTTGACCCACATTCTTTTTCTTTTTTCCTTTTGACTGTCCCCCTTCTTGTTCTTTTGTATTTGTTTCCCTTTCCTGTGTGGTCCCTAAAGGGGAATCTTCATGATTCTTATTATTACCCCTTCTTTTTGTCTTGGTCTTAGAACCTCCATCATCAGAATCACTCTCTGGGTTTTTCCTATTTTTACTAAAAGTGTATACTTGTTTTGATTGATATTCTTTACCATCTCTCATAAATTTATTTTTCTTCTTAATTTTCATTTTTGACTGTGTTCTTAGTATCTCATTTTTCATTTTATCATTTAATTCTTTAAATTCACTATTATCTTCCCACTTATTAAGTTTTTCAGTCATTTATGTCAGGTCTTTATTGATTTTCTCAAGTTTCAAGTTGTCTTCTTTTAAAATTAGGGTCATAATTTTGTTAGAACACTCAGTCAGTATCTCTTCCCACTGTTCACAAAAACAGCGGGAAGAGTGTTTCTTGTAAGTTGGTCCCTGGTAATATGAGAAATCTTAAACCTCTTGGGGTCATCCCTAAAGTCTGATAGTTAGATAATCTGGAGATTTCCCATTTAACCCTTATTTGTTTAAAAAGAAGGGATTTCTGTTCTTTAAATGCTTTATAAATATCAGTCTCTACTGATGACCCGTCTTCACAGGTTTCATCAAAGGTAAAGGTGTCTTTTACATCTGAATCCCAGTCACTATCACTATATATAAAAGCCATTATTATACTGCTGTTGTCGTTTGTTAATTATCTTATCAAAGACGGTGCATTAATATAAGATCACGGTAGATCAGGATGATGTTCAAGCTTAAGAAAATCATAGGCAATTACCCTTATAATAACCTCTGCATACTGACTGTGAATATAATTAATAACATACTTCTGACAGACCTTTCTATTGTAATTGCGCTATCATGTAGCAATAAATGTTTGTAAAAACAAATCCAAAGCTCAGATACAGTATTTGGAAAACTGAAATGCTGCACATACCAACATAAATCACACACATCTATGATAAATCTTTTCTATATTGCTTTAGTAATTTCTTGGCTTGTTCTCTCTTTTTCCATTGTAATCATTATATGCTTAACATTTTTCCCTTGCTTATGACATTGGCTTCCTCATTAAAATGAAACTTTAATCCAAGTACTAATAAACTTAACTGATCTTTTCAATTATACTGTAATTTTAGATTTCTCATATACTTAAACATATTTATTTGCCTCTTTTGATTGCTGAAATTTTTCTGTTCATCATGCTGTATTTTATTCTCTAAAAGATTTTATTGGTGCAGGTTTCTAAAACGTTATTTCTTCACATAATTAGTATTACAAGGCTATTTAAAGGGACACTGACCCCAATTTTTTTTCTTTGTGATTCAGATAGAGCATGCAATTTTAGGCAACTTTCTAATTTACTCCTATTATTAATTTTTTTTTCATTCTCTTGGTATCTTTATTTGAAAAGCAATAATGTAAGTTTAGATGCCGGCCCACTGGGTTGTTCTTGCTGATTGGTGGATAAATTCACCCACTAATAAACAAGTGTTGTCCAGTGCCCTGAACAAAAAATTGGCTGGCTCCTTAGCTTAGAAGCCTCCTTTTTTAAATAAAGATAGCAAGAGAAGGAAGAAAAATTGATAATAGGAGTAAATTAGAAAGTTGCTTAAAATTGCATGCTCTATCTGAATCATTAAAGAAATAAATTGGGCTCAGTGTCCCTTTAAATATTTGCTATCTTTGTTAAAGTCACTTATGTGAAACTATAAGTATGACAATTATATGGAAATTTTGTTTTCAGTAAACTAATAAAAGTATAATACATTGTTTTACATAACATTTAAAAGCTATGGCACCACAGTAAAAAATAAGGGATATTTTTTTAATATTTTTAATATTCATATTTCAGGACAAAGAAAAATAAAAAGTCATAAACCAAAAATGCAAAGTAAGTAAGCAGGATGGGCCCCATTTATTAAGCTGTGAAAGCAGCTTCGGGGCACCAGCAATTTAGTCTTCCAAGAATGAGCCGGAAACGCCAATTAGATAGCAGCGGTATTATATTTGAGTAAAATGCTCCTTTAAGTTTGTTGCTATGATAAATAAAAGTATATTTGAAACAGATGTTTAGCACTGTGTTTACTATATTATGCATATACAAAAATAACTTTAATGTTCATAGTATGTGATTTATAATGGTGGTTTAGCCATTAATCATGATTTCTTTATTTTTATTTGTTAAGGAATTGCAAAATAATATTCTTGCTTAGAGATGTATATTTGAAGGCAATGCTTTACTCTTCTAACATTGTTTTGTAAAGTTCAAGGTGACTCTTTTTGAGTCTGTGACCCCTTGTTTGACACACAGTAGCATGATATTAATGCAGCAGTGAAACTCATAGGCCACCCGTGTTAGCTAAAGAAATAGTAAGGCCCTTGTCATTTCGGCTTTAGAAGTATGGAACTCTACAGTGATACAATGATTTGAACTGATAAGGTTACTAACAATAACTCCGAAACGTATGATTTTGTCCACACAAAAAAAATATATATATAATATTACTACAATCAATAAGTTGAGCTGTTGACTGAATTAGAAAACATACGGCTAGATTACGAGTTTTGTGGTATGGGTGAAAAAGCAGCGTTAAGGCTCTTTTTCACTACCGCTGGTATTACGAGTCTTGCAGGTTTAGGGGCACCGCAAACTTTTTTGTCCGTAACGCAACGTAATTACCGCAGCTTTCAAAAAGTATTTTTTCAATGGGACTTCCACAGCGCCGGTATTACGAGTCTGCCTGGGAGGCCAAAAAGTGAATGGTACAGCCCATAACTACAAGATCCATACCGTAAACTGAAAGTCAGTAGTTATGGGTTTTGCGCTACAAAGCTGTAGCATAAAACGCATAACTAAAGTGCTAAAAAGTACACTAACACCCATAAACTACCTATTAACCCCTAAACCGCCGCCCTCCCGCCTCACAACACTAGTTTAATATTATTAACCCCTAATCTGCTGTCCCTAACATCGCCACAACCTACATTAGTTATTAACCCCTAATCTGCCACCCCCAACGTCGCTGCCACTATACTAAAGTTATTAACCCCTAAACCTAAGTCTAACCCTAACCCTAACACCCCCTAACTTAAATATAATTAAAATAAATCTAAATAAAATCTACTATCATTACCTAAATAATTCCTATTTAAAACGAAATACTTACCTATAAAATAAACCCTAAGCTAGCTACAATATAACTAATAGTTACATTGTAGCTAGCTTAGGGTTTATTTTTATTTCACAGGCAAGTTTGTAATTATTTTAACTAGGTAGAATAGTTACTAAATAGCTATTAACTATTTACTAACTACCTAGCTAAAATAAATACAAATTTACCTAACATATCTTGTGAATATAGATCTACTAATCTTTCTCTGGCAGCCTTATTCAATTCAGTTCAAGTTAACATTGCTGTCATCTGAATCAAGTACACGGATCCTGCTTCACTTTGTACGCCACCTGCACTTCCAGTATCTGTCAAGTAATACGTAGTAGGTGTGGTGTATAGAGCCGCTCACATACTTATGAGTGGTTTCGAGATACTTAATTCCCACCCATGATCTATGATTACGTAGCAGCTGAATTTATCCTCTACTTACATTATCGCTGTTACTAACAGAGTCCGCAGTGTTCTACCTTTGAACTTTGACCCTCCAACCGGAACCGGCATTGGGACTCTGGAGTCTAGCCGCCACTATGTTCAAACGGAACACAGAAATCCTTATCTCCACTACCGTCAAGGGATCTTGGATGCACACTAAAACTATTAAGCTAAGTTATCAGCGCTTAATACTGACTGTACTTGGACGGTATCTTAACACAAGCAATTGCTACATTACTATCTGGACAGTAACATTCTGGTGTAACATTGTTGCCTTAGTTACCAATTTTGGATCCTGTTCCCTAACCATTGCATAAGCCTTAGAACACCTTGTTTTTAACATTTATTATCAATGTATCAACTGTATCAAGTTTTGTATTCTTGATGCCGGCATCCACTTTTAATAATAATAATTTTTTATTATTTATTGTTTTTACTATAAATTGTTTAAATATATTTTATCTCCAAACTCATTGCATTTTGCATTATTGTTCATACTTATATACCTTATCTCATACGCTTTTATAGCGCGTTCCCATATCCCCTTGTTCTCTATTTACCTTGGTTTGTTGTTAGGAGGTACACATACCCTTTGGGAATTGCTTTTTGAGCTGAGTGTCGTATCTATAACAAAATCCCTTTACCTGGTCATTGAGGATGGATGTCCGGTCTTCAAAACTGTAAGTGGATCTTCAAGGGTTAGTGTTAGGTTTTTTAAGGGTTTATTGGGTGGGTTTTATTTTTTTATTAGGGACTTTGGGCACTTGAAAAAGAGCTAAATGCCCTTTTAAGGGCAATGCCCATCCAAATGCCCTTTTCAGGGCAATGGGGAGCTTAGGTTTTTTTTAGTTAGCACTTTATTTGGGGGGTTGGTTGTGTGGGTGGTGGGTTTTACTGTTGGGGGGTTGTTTGTATTTTTTTTTTACAGAGAAAAAAGCTGATTTCTTTGGGGCAATGCCCCGCAAAAGGCCCTTTTAAGGGCTATTGGTAGTTTAGTTTAAGCTAGGGTTTTTTTTATTTTGGGGGGGCTTTTTTTTACTTTGATAGGGCTATTAGATTAGGTGTATTTAGTTTAAATATCCGATAATTTCTTTTTTTATTTTGTGTAATTTAGTGGTTTTTTTTTTGTAATTTAGCTAATTGTATTTAATTTATGTAATTTATTTAATTGTAGTGTAAGGTTAGGTGTTAGTGTAAGACAGGTTAGGTTTTATTTTACAGGTAAATTTGTATTTATTTTAGCTAGGTAGTTAGTAAATAGTTAATAACTATTTAGTAACTATTCTACCTAGTTAAAATAATTACAAACTTGCCTGTGAAATAAAAATAAACCCTAAGCTAGCTACAATGTAACTATTAGTTATATTGTAGCTAGCTTAGGGTTTATTTTATAGGTAAGTATTTAGTTTTAAATATGAATTATTTAGGTAATGATAGTAGGTTTTATTTAGATTTATTTTAATTATATTTAGGTTAGGGGGTATTAGAGTCAGACTTAGGTTTAGGGGTTAATAAATTTAGTATAGTGGCGGCGACGTTGGGGGCGGCAGATTAGGGGTTAATAAATGTAGGTAGGTGGCGGAGATTATAGAGGCAGCAGAATAGGGGTTAATAATATTTAACTAGTGTTTGTGATGCGGGAGTGCGGCAGTTTAGGGGTTAATATGTTTATTATAGTGGTGGCGATGTCCGGAGCGGCAGATTAGGGGTTAATAAATATAATGTAGGTGTCGGCGATGTCGGGGCGGCAGATTAGAAGTTAATAAGTGTATAGGTGTTTAGACTCGGGGTTCATGTTAGGGTGTTAGGTGTAAACCTAAATTTAGTTTCGCCATAGGAATCAATAGGGCTGCGTTACGGAGCTTTACGCTGCTTTTTTGCAGGTGTTAGACTTTTTTTCAGCCGGCTCTCCCCATTGATGTCTATGGGGAAATCGTGCACGAGCATGTAAAACCAGCTCACCTCAGCTTTCAGCACCGCTGATATTGGAGTGCGGTATGGAGCTCAATTTTGCTCTACGCTCACTTTTTGCCTGATAACGCCGGGTTTTTGTAAACCTGTAATACCAGCGCTGTAGGTAAGTGAGCGGTGACAGTAACTTGCAAGTTAGCACTGCGCCGCTCATAACGCAAAACTCGTAATCTAGCCGATAGTTTTCTCTAGACAAACACCATGTAACAATTTTGAAAGATATTTATGTAAGCAAAAGATTCAGGGCCAAACTGAAAGTAATAGATGACACATAATTAAAAGAACATAGCACTCACACTATCATGTATATGATAGAGAATTAGTTAAACATGGTAAAAATAGTTTTCCATGGAAAGGGTGAGTAAAAACTGTCTATAGCTAAAAGGGACATGAAACTCAGCATTTTTCTTTCTATTATAAAAAGCTTCATTCTCTTGGTATACTCTCAGGTCCGGATTTACATCTCAGGTGCCTGTAGGCACAAAAACCTGAGGCGACCCCCCCCCCCCCCCCCCCCACACACACACCCTCCCTAAAAAAAAAGGTAAAAAAACTGAGGAAAATTTTTTTATTATTATTTAAGACAACTTAAAATAAATATTAGATGTAAAACATTAAAGCTTAAGATAATTACATTTTCCCTTTTATGGAGATACACAAATACATACACCAATTGCAATATTTGTTGTAATGGGAGCTACACCAAAAATCAATATTCACTTAACTCAAATGGCCATACAATTTATATTATGTATAACAAAAAAAAATGTTAAACTTTTAATGCAAAATATTCTAAAGAAAACACTATTAAAGGGACATACAATTTGACAGTTTGCTAGGGCATTTTATTATTGCACTAGTGCTTGCACAGAAGTGTGTTAGCCTCTTGCAAAAGAGTTAAACACATAGTCAATGTCAGTTCTGAGACAGCAATACACATCTGTGCAGACCCAGATGGGCTCATAGGCCATGTTTACTGACAAGCCATTAGTGTATTGCTTTTCTGGAGATGACTTTGACTATGTGCTCAACATTTTGTTGGAGTTAAACACAGTTTTGGGTAAACAATAGCAATATTAAAACTAGCAGCATGCAAGCTCATCAACAACCTTTGCAGCCAGTGGAAGGAAATATAAAATGTAGGTATTTTTTCCACTACATGAAAAAAATCTTGCAAACTCTGTTATTTTTGGTACAAATACAAACAGATGTTAAATTTATTTTGTTCTGAAATATAAATATAATATGATGTTGCTCTCAAAGGAAAAAATGGAATGTAGATTATATGTTATCCAGGGGTCAACAAATGTATTTAAAATTAGAAGGCAGTAAGAATATTTAGGAGCTCTACTTTTAGGACCCAGACAATGGTATTTGTATTTAGAGCTATAGTAAATAATACAGAAAATACCACAAAACAAAAACATACCACACTCACTTGATAAAAGAACAGATGAACCATTTTTAATGTGATGTGTATGTATATACTGTATATATATATATATATATATATATATATATATATATATATATATATATATATCCAGACAAATATGCCATGTGAGTGGTTTACACACATACACATTTTTATTTTGCTAGTAAACCTTTAGTAATCAAGCTCTTCATTTATAGCAACAGCCTTACAGTCTACAAACATTGTTGTCAAACTGCCCTAAAGGCTGTAAATCACAATCGGCAGCTTGTAATAAAGTGCAGAGCAGCTAGTCCCACATAACCTCCTCCCTTCCAAGGCCTTTATAGAACAAAAACATTCATTCTGAAGCAGAATTTAACCCCCTGGCTATTAAAAAAGGAGTACAGCACATAACAAGTGAATACACTGCAATCCTCTCTGGTAGCCAAGGGCTGCTTGTTATGTTGTCATTCTAGGCAGCATTTAGAAGCCTTGTACAGTCCTAACCTGTCCTGAAGCCTTCATTCCTTCAACAAAAAGTGTCTGCTCCACATCAGCATGGAGCTTGGCTGTGTGAGGGAGGCAACAGAAGTACATAAAATAAAAGTGAAACTTACACAGTAGACATGCCTGGCAAAAATGGGGGGGGGTTTAGTTTTAATCTCCGTATTCAGCATTGCACCAGCAACTCTTTAGACCGCTGCTTCATAACTGCTGTTTCTGGCGAGTCTGCAGGCTCGCCAGAAACACGGGGCGTCAAGCTCCATTCGGAGCTTGATAGATAGGCCCCATAATGTCTGCTTAGACTTTTCTATGGATTTTAAAAAGAGTTGATCAGTTAAAAGATTTTCCTCCAAGTCAAAAATGTAATATGTTCCAGATTAAATATACAATATATTCATTAAATATACTAAAATGTAATTTAGAATCAGTTTGCTTACCTTCCTTAATAATATATACTGAAACTAGTGCAGTCGAGTTGCCCTGGTGTTTTTCCTCCTGTAGTTTGATTTCCTTTGCTTTGCAACCACTTGCAGTCTCAAATAGAAATAAATCAATTCTGCGTTTGAGCTTGTTTTTTTCTTTTAATGTTATCTCCCTGGGAAAAATCTATTAAACATGAAAACAATATGAATACTTTTAAAATATGTAAAACAGAATATTAGGCATGTATCATTTATCTTGACTGTATTCAATTTGTTTCACATGCCACTGGATCTTAATAACCATCTCAATAAAGACCATTAATGGATAATACTTGACTATCACAGTCAAACTGACCATTTCCAAAGACAAGTCCATTTAGTAAGTCTTTGTTTTTTAACTTTATCACTTTTAGTACCTGTACATGCACAGACTTCCCTAAACAGTCATATTCCATCAGAAGTAAAAAATAAATGTATAAAATAATATATTTAAAATGTAATTTGTTATAAAAAAATATTGTTAGTTGTTCTGACGTGTAAAAGGTTAAAGCACAGAAATAAGAATTATTAAAGGAACATGAAAATCCAAATTTTTCTTTTGTGATTCAGACAGACGGGCCGAATTATCAAGCTTCGAATGCCCCTTTTTCCGTGTGAGCCTTCAGGCTTGCTGGAAATAGCAGTTATGAAGCAGCGGTCTAAATACTGCTGCTCCATAACTTGTCTGCCTGCCCTGAGGCTGCGGACATGCTGCGGACATCAATCCGCCCGATCCTATACGATTGACCCCACATAGTGCAGAAAATATATAAATTTTTGTAGAAATTGAACTTACCTGTTCTCCTTTCCATGAACTTCTGATTAGGTCTTCTTTTTCAAAAGCGCTTCACAGGCAGACCAGAGCGGGAACATGCTACATTCAGTTAAATAGTGTGATCGGGCGCGCTATGATTAGACATCATGGAGAGCAGAACAGGTAAGTGCAACGTTGACATCTAAAATCTCTAAAATCCTTTGATTTAGAAAGCTGCTACTAAGATAATTTTATATAATTCTGAACTATGTGCAGAATTATATAACATTTAAGTTTACAATAATAATTGCAAGCTTTCAGGACCCTACTGGTCCCTTCTTCATGCCAGACACACATAAAGAAAGAATTCATACAGAAAACATTCTTGAGCAGCCTTCTAAAACGTAGCTTTTAATCAACTGTATTAAAAAGAACAATAAGCTCACAACATGTGAAAGTGTGATACAACATTGGAAAGTAAGCTTACACATTGTAGCAGTGGCCATAATTGGTAAAACATCTAATATTTAAAAAGATATCTTCAAAGTGGTTAAAAATTAAATTACTAGATGTCGTAATGTAATATTTCTTCTTGAAAATAAAAAAATACAATGCTAAAAAAAAGACATCAACTCCTAAAAAACACATTTTAAAAAGTGCTTATCGCCACTCGTCTGGATAGCGAGAGCCAACATTTCACCCGCCGGACCGATTGCAAGACTGGTTATACTGAATGATAGTGATGTCGTGAACAAAACATTTTCGCGAACTTCCACAAATGTTCACGAACGGGCGAACCAGGCGAACCGCCATAGACTTCAATAGGCAGGCGAATTTTAAAACCCACAGGGACTCTTTCTGGCCACAATAGTGATGGAAAAGTTGTTTCAAGGGGACTAACACCTGGACTGTGGCATGCCGGAGGGGGATCCATGGCAAAACTCCCATGGAAAATTACATAGTTGATGCAGAGTCTGGTTTTAATCCATAAAGGGCATAAATCACCTAACATTCCTAAATTGTTTGGAATAATGTGCTTTAAAACATCAGGTATGATGTTGTATTGATCAGGTAGTGTAAGGGTTACACCCGCTTCACAGTGACAGACCAAACTCCCCATTTAACGCACCGCAAACAACTGCAAACAGTCCATTTGCACAACCGCAAACTCCCCATTTGCACAAGGTTGGATACCAAGCTAGCCATGTCCCGTTCCTTGTCCTCACTGATGTCATTGAAGGTCTCTTCCTCCACCCACCCACGTACAACACCAAGGGTCCCCGAAAGGTGACAACAAGCCCCCTGGGACGCCTGCTGTGTTTGGTCTTCCACCTCCTCAAAGCCACCTTCCTCCTCTGACTCCTCTTCTTCAGACTCCTCTCTCTGCGTTGCCTCTCTCTGCATTATTATAAGGTGTGTTAAGTAGTACTATTCCTATCAGTTTAATCCCTGTTATGTGCCTTTTTTTGGTTTGGTTTTTGAAGCCACAGTGCAGCACCAGAGGCCAGAAAAATTAGGCATGTACACATGCCTGAAAAATTAGGTATTGTTGCAGCCGCTGCTGTAGCAGCAGCCAGAAAAATTTATGTTTGTTTCCCAGGCAGAAAGTGCCCTAAAACATTGCGACTTGAACCCTAGTTGGTGGCGGATAAGTCACGCAAGTCTTCCGGCATTCAGAGATAAAATACAGCAGCGTGTGGACCATTTTTAGCCCAAGGCAGCTCATCTCATCAGGCCTTTTTTAGTCGAATGTAACGCCCACTGTCAGTCCCTTCGGGATCCATCTCTCATTCATCTTAATAAAGGTGAGGTAATCTAGACTTTTTTGACCTAGGCGACTTCTCTTCTCAGTCACAATACCTCCTGCTGCACTGAAGGTCCTTTCTGACAGGACACTTGAAGCGGGGCAGGCCAGAAGTTCTATCGCAAATTGGGATAGCTCAGGCCACAGGTCAAGCCTGCACACCCAGTAGTCAAGGGGTTCATTGCTCCTCAGAGTGTCGATATCTGCAGTTAAGGTGAGGTAGTCTGCTACCTGTCGGTCGAGTCGTGGACCCCGAAGGGCTGTGGCGATGCGTAGGACTTAAAAAGCCCTGCATGTCCTCCATCAACAACATGTCTGTAAAGCATCCTGTCCTTGCCGGCGTGGTCATGGGAGGAGGATGATTACTTTCACCTCTTCCCCTGTTAGATTCCCGTTGTGCTGTGACATCACCCTTATACGCTGTGTAAAGCATACTTTTTAATTTATTTTGGAACTGCTGCATCCTTTCCGACTTAAGGTAATTTGGTAACATTTCAGGCACTTTATGCTTATACCGGGGGTCTAGTAGCGTGGACACCCAGTACAGGTCGTTCTCCTTCAGCCTTTTTATATGAGGGTCCCTCAACAGGCACGACAGCATGAAAGACCCCATTTGCACAAGGTTGGATGCCGAGCTACTCATGTCCCGTTCCTCGTCCTCAGTGATCTCACTGAAGGTATGTTCTTCCCCCCAGCCACGTACAACACCATGGGTACCAGATAGGTGACAACGAGCACCCTGGGATGCCTGTTGTGGTTGGTCTTCCTCCTCCTCCTCAAAGCCACATTCCTCCTCTGACTCCTCTTCCTCACAATCCTCTTCCAGCGTTGCCACAGGTCCAGCAAGCGATGCTGATAAGGCTGTTTCTGGTGGTGATGGTGACCACAACTCTTCCTCTCCACGCTCATCTACGGCCTGATCCAGCACTCTTCGCAGGGCACGCTCCAGGAAGAAAACAAATGGTATGATGTCGCTGATGGTGCTTTCGGTGCGACTGACTAGGTTTGTCACCTCCTCAAAAGGACGCATGAGCCTACAGGCATTGCGCATGAGCGTCCTATAACGTGGCTAAAAAATTCCCAGCTCCGCAGAGGCTGTCCTAGCACCCCGGTCATACAAATAGTCGTAAACGGCTTTTTCTTGTTGGAGCAGGCAGTCGAACATTAGGAGTGTTGAATTCCAACGTGTCGGGCTGTCACAAATCAAGCGCCTGACTGGCATGTTGTTTCGCCGCTGGATATCTGAAAAGTGCGCCATGGCCGTGTAGGAATGCCTGAAATGGCCACACACCTTCCTGGCCTGCTTCAGGACGTCCTGTAAGCCTGGGTACTTATGCACAAAGTGTTGTACGATCATATTACACACATGTGCCATGCACGGCACATGTGTCAACTTGCCCAAATTCAATGCCGCCAACAAATTTCTTCCGTTGTCACAAACCACTTTGCCGATCTCCAGTTGGTGCGGAGTCAGCCACTGATCCACCTGTGCATTCAGGGCAGACAGGAGTTTTGGTTCAGTGTGACTCTCTGCTTTCAGGCAAGTCAACCCCAAGACGGCGTGACACTGCTTTATCCGGGATGTGGAATAGTACCTGGGGAGCTGGGGGGGTACCGTTGATGTGGAGCAAGACGCAGCAGCAGAAAAGGACTCAGCCGAGGAAGAGGTTATGGAAGAGGATGGAGTAGGAGGAGTAGAGGAGGTGGCAGCAGGCCTGCCTGCATGTCGTGGCGGTGTCACCAACTCCTCTGCAGAGTTACGCATTCCATGCTTGGCAGCCATCAGCAGGTTTACCCAATGCGCAGTGTAGGTGATATACCTGCCCTGACCATGCTTTGCAGACCAGGTATCAGTGGTCACATGGACCCTTGCCCCAACACTGTGGGCCAGACATGCCATTACTTCCTTTTGCACAATCGAGTACAGGTTGGGGATTGCCTTTTGTGCAAAGAAATTTCGGCCGGGTACCTTCTACTGTGGTGTCCCAATAGCTACAAATTTTTGGAACGCCTCAGACTCCACCAGCTTGTATGGTAAAAGCTGGCGGGCTAAGAGTTCAGATAAGCCAGCTGTCAGATGCTGGGCAAGGGGGTGACTTTGTGACATTGGCTTCTTACGCTGAAACATGTCCTTGACAGACACCTGACTGTGGGCAGATGAGCAGGAACTGCTCAAGGCGAGAGACGGAGTGGCGGATGGTTGAGAGGGGGCAACGAGGACAGCAGTGGTTGACGTGGCTGAAGATGCTGGACCAGGAGGAGGATGGCGGCTTTGAGTTTGTGTGCTGCTTGTACTCATGTGTTGATCCCATAGGCGTTTGTGATGTGTGATCATGTGCCTTCGCAAAGCAGTTGTACTTAGGTGGGTGTTGGACTTCCCACGACTCAGTTTCTTTTGGCACAGGTTACAAATGGCATCGCTGTTGTCAGAGGCAGACACACCAAAAAAATGCCACACTGCTGAGCTCTGCAATGACGGCATTCTGGTGGTGGCAACAGCATGCGTTGATTGGCGTGCTGTCTGGCTGACCCTGGGTGCCGAAGCATGCTGTCTGACTGTGCCACTAGCTCCTTGCGACAACCTCCCCCTGCTTCCAACTTGTCTCCTCCTCCTCTCTGTCTCCCCATCTGAACTTTCCCCCTGTTCTTCTTCTCTTCTAGCGGGCACCCACGTGACATCCACGGACGCATCGTCATCATCAACCACTTCACTTGTATCTGACAACTCAGCAAAGGAAGCAGCAGCGGGTACAACATCATCATCATCATCATCACACCTTACGTCCATGTGTGTAATGCTGCCTGACTGAGACATATCCCTGTTATCTACATCCTCTGGCAATAATGGTTGCGCATCACTCATTTCTTCCAACTGATGTGTATATAACTCCTCTGACAGATCAAGTGAAGCGGCTGTGGTGCTAGTGTTGGTGGTGGCGGCAGGTGGGCGAGGGGTAACTTGAGAGGTGCCCGAAGCTAAGCTGGAGGAGGATGGTGCGTCAAGGTTCCGAGCGAAAGCTGTAGAAGATTGGGTGTCCTGTGTTAGCCAGTCAACTATGTCCTCAGAAGTTTTCGAGTTCAGGGTACGTGGCCTCTGAACACTGGGCATTATTCTAGGGCCAAAGGGAATCACAGCACCACGACCACGACGGCCCCTGTGGGGTGGCCTGCCTCTGCCTGTCATTTTTTTTTCGATTAGTGGTACTATGCGTGCAAGCTACTGTGACAACAGATATGAGTGGCACTGTGCACTGGCAGAAGTTGGCAGAGTAGACGCTGTAGGCCTGACACACATGCTTGCATACAACTAACTGCTATTCAATCTATTACAGTCAAAATTGTATTTTTTTTTTTTAAATGTACACCACTGTTACACCAGATTTGAGTTGCACTGGTGTGACACTGTGCCCTGGCAGGCCCTGAAATGCACACGTGTGAAGGAAACTGACTGCTATTATTTCACAGTCAAAAAAAGTGTTGTTTTTTTTTAAATGTACACTACTGTTACACCAGATATGAGTGGTGACACTGGGCAAGTGGGCACAGTATACGCTGTGAGCCTGACACACACGCTGGCAGGCAGGCAACTGCAATTAGATTACACAGGAAAAAAAAAAAAAGCAGACTGATGTTCTAGCCCTAAAAAGGGCTTTTTGGGGTGCTGTCCTTACAGCAGAGATCAGATGAGTCCTTCAGGACTGTAGTGGACACTGAATACACTAGCCTAGCTATCGATTTCCCTGTTAAATCAGCAGCAGCTACACTGTCCCTCCTCTCACTAAGAATGCAGCTTCCGAATGAATCTAAAATGGATGCTGTCCAGGAGGTGGGAGGGTCTGCGAGGGAGGGTCTGCTGCTGATTGGCTGGAATGTGTCTGCTGACTGTGAGGTACAGGGTCAAAGTTTACTCAATGATGACGAATAGGGGGCGGACCGAACATCGCATATGTTCGCCCAACGCGTTGAACGCGAACAAGCTATGTTCGCCGCGAACTATTCGCGACATCACTACTGAATGAGCGTTAATGACAATCCTTTGAACATTGGGCCCCAGGTGAGATAAATAAGCAAGACCTGTAGGGGTACAATGTTTAGAGAATCTAATAATATATGTGAAGTACTCCCCTGTTTAGCACATTTGCCAAGACTATAGACATTCTAAAAAAACAAGTACTTCACATATTGAAATTTAATTTTACTTTGTAATTTATATATTAGTATTTACTGCATACATTTAACACAAATTGTGCTTATTATCAATGTAATTTTTATTGCATACTTTAATTGCTTTGCTAACTTTGTACATTTAAAATGCTTTTTAAGCTGTTATTTTATTGAATACTTTTTGCAATATATGTGTCTTTCCACATAAAGAAATACAGGGGATGTTCTTTAATGAGATATACAACATTCAAGATAAAATTTGTCTTTTTAGAATTTCACAGTACTGAAGAGTTTTTTTTATATAATCTTGCCTTAGCAGAGAACTTTAGTGAATCAGATCTAAGAAACAAAGTATGTGAGCTGCTGGAGTACAGGTCATAGGCTGAAGCTGGAGACAGGATACAGAAATACAGGAACAGTTACAGAGACTGATGGTAAAATGGTGTAGGCCACTACCATAACAACCTTAAAGGGACACTGTACCCACATTTTTTCTTTTGTGATTCAGATAGAGCATGCAATTTTAAGCAACTTTCTAATGTACTCCTATTATCAAATGTTCTTCATTCTCTTGGTATGTTTATTTGAAAAGCAAGAATTTAAGTTTAGATGCCGGCCCATTTTTTGTGAACAACCTGGGTTGTCCTTGCTGATTGGACAGCACCAATAAACAAATGCTGTCCATGGTTCTGAACCACAAATTTGCTGGCTCCTTAGCTTAGATGCCTTCTTTTTCAAATAAAGATATCAAGAGAATGAAGAAAAATTGATAACAGAAGTAAATTAGAAAGTTGCTTAAAATTGCATGCTCTATCCAAATCATGAAAGAAAAAATTTAGGTTCAGTATCCCTTTAAGTCCAAGGTAGTTAATGGTAAGAAAAATTCTAGCTGTCTTATAAGTAAGAAGAACAAAGCAAGCCCAACACAGGCAGGGACTATTAAGCACTCTTGCTCATGTGCAGTGTGGTAGAAATGCTACTGGGCCCTCTTTCCTTGCAATCTATAGCCAAACCAGACCACACTTTCAATATATTAAAACATATGGATAATGTTTATGAGACTATAGGCTATGCTGGAATGTTTAAATGTTTATGAGGAAGCTTTATATAATCATTTGCTTCACTTTGGAAAAATATCCAGGGAAAAGTATTTCAGTCTGGCTTTGGAGAATCAAGCAGAGGAAGGGTAATTTCCCAGCTCATAGGCAAACCTTTATATTTAAACATAAGGGGGGAAATTCTGGAGATTTCAGAAATATGACAAAGCAGTTTAAGAAAATATTTACTAGATTTTGCGGGTTTCAACTGCCTCTAAATTATGTACTTTACAAAGTAGATGTTGCAATTATTTTGCTTCTAGGTTAGTGCCCAAGAAGGAAACTCATAAAATGCAGGTTGACCCAGCATCTCTTAAACCCAGTGGGGGTCTCAGTCATTGATGCGATTGTGCTTGAGGACAAGCCAGGTATCAGCATATCAGATATTTAGTTATTGTAGTATCTATATCTAAATCTACATATATCTCATTTTTTCTTTTTTTTTTTTTCCTTATCTTTTCCTTACTATACTTAGTATGTTACTATTATAGTTACAAATCATAATTTCTGACAACTAGTTCAGCTCAGGCTCACTAGTCTACCCAGATTTCTAGTATAGACAATATAAGTTAACCAGCAATAATTCAGTATATTTAAAAAAAAATACACTATTAGAGCAAGCTATTTTTAGGAGACATTTAACTAGTGATTCATCACTTATCTTTTCCTTTCTGTCCCCTAATCAACACAGCCTTATGGAATTAGATTTTCTTACACACCTAGTGATTATTAATATACTACTGTACAAAATTTTAACAATCGTATTCTAATCATCATGGCTGAAAGCAACGATCCCACAAGGACATGACAGAAGAAAGCACATAATGAGCGTAGCCCTAAAAGGTAACTCCCTTAGAACAGATGATCTAGCTGAAGGAGACCTTACAACTGTTTTCTCTAATTTAGAGAACAAGAAATATAAAGAAAGTAACTTGTGGTGGGACATAGAATTTTTAGAACTATACATTAATGAACAAAAAGGTCCCAAGAGGATGAATGAAAAAAGTACCCATCATTTTCACAACAAAACTCAGAGTTTATGGATGAGTGGAACGCAAATTTGACTATCTGTTCCATTACTTTAATGAAGCAGCTACTCAGACATAAGAAAAAGGAAAGAGAAACATTGTTAGTGCAAATAGACGAGACACTTGACCTTCTAAAACCATTTGAACAAACCAAAACATACACTGATTATAAAATACAATTAGATACAACTAAGCAAGAATTAGACACGACCCTATCAGAAAGGAAGGTCAGCAAATACCAGAAAGATGTCAAGGATTATGAATTTGATATAGTATATTTATGGCAAAAAAATAAACCCAACAGACAAAAAAAGAATGATAAACAAGGTAATCACAAGAATAAGAACAAGAATAAAAGAAAGGGTACATTCCCTCATACATCCAATGCAAAACGAGTGAACTTTTCAAGTATAGATACAGATAACACAGGATATCCCTCAGCCATAGATGACACTTAAGCACACACATCTAAATCTAGGGAAGAACTAGATAGTCCAAGTACTTCACAAGGGAGAACAAAATTGTTGACAATAGTTAATAACACCAAGTAGTACGCCAAAAAAGTATCAACCACTACGGTACCCAAGCAGAATAAAAAAAGTGACTCAAAAGAAATAGGATCAGAAAATAATTTATCAAACACACCACTCACTAATTCACAAAATTCACTACTTAATATAGGTTTATCCTTTGCACCGTCCACTAATTTTGATTTATTTTCCACTATTCTTGACATCAATGATTTAGTTAGAAAAATCACACTGTTTAAACACTTTATGCCACTCCAAGATACAAAAATGGATCATGATATTATCCACTTATAGGGGAATAACACAGATACATTAGCGAGCCCTACAGGACTCCTGTTTTCAGATTTGTGTGACCTAAATACATTAATTTCACAGGACATCATTCCTTAATTTAACACTTCCTCACATTCTAAATCATACTTTTATCCAGTCCACAGTAGGAGGGAATCAATAGATATGTTTCAAATTTGATAGACGTTGAGTTAACCACACTACTCTCTTCTTTGGAAGAAACAAATGACACTCCATCCAAAAAATAAATAAACTTGACAAATAAAGAGCAGCTAGCCTTACAATTTTTGAGAGATAATAAAGACATAATAGTCACCTCAGCTGATAAAGGAGGAGTTGTAGTGGTTCTCAACACAACTAACTATAGAAAAGAGGTACTCACACAGCTTAATGATATCAATACATATTCAAAACTAACATACAACCCTATGAACAAATACAAAAAAGGAGCTTCACAACCTCTTAGACACAGCTTCAGAAGAAGGTTTCCTTACCAAAGATCAAGTATATCTAAAGATCAAGTAAAACCAAGTATATCTATGATGCAAAATGGGAGCAAAATCTGGTCTTCTATGGCCGTTATATAGACGATCTATTGTTTGTCTGGAGGGGTTCATCCGCAACACTCACCTCCTTTCAAAATTATCTCAATGACAATAATATGGGGATCCAATTTACTTGGAACATCCAAACAGATGAAATAGATTTTTTAGACGTGACCCTAAGGTGGGGAGAGGATAATGGCATTCAGTCATGTACCTTTTTCAAACAGGTAGACAGTAATAATTTTTTGGATTACTTTAGCAACCATCACACTAGTTGGAAGACCAATATTCCATACAGCCAGTTTAGGAGGATTCGGCGTAATTGTACAGATATAAATATTTATGACACACAAAGCATACTTCTAAAAAATAAATTCAAGGAAAAACACTATCCAGAAGAACTAATAGAATCAGGCTTTCAAAAAGCACGTTCTCTAAATAGAGGAGATTTGTTAAAATCAAAAACTCCAAAAAAACCCGTAAATGAGGACTCACATTTTGTATCTTCATTTATCACTAGATATAATAATAATTATAAAGAGATTAAAAAGATACTGTTTAAACACTGGTCATTACTCAAACGAGACCCCATTTTCAAAATAATATTACAAGATAAACCCAGATGTACATTTAAAAGAGCACCTACTATTAAGGAAAAACTGGCACCTAGTAAGGTCGTTATGTGCAGACGTAAGTTAAAAACTCCTTACAAGAGCACTCATAACTCTATTATGTCAAACATAGGAACTTATAGATGCAATAAAAAGAGATGCAATATGTGCAAGTATATAACAAATGGTCTTAAAAATATTATATCCAATAGTACTGGAGAATCCTTTGCAATTACTCAAAGAATAACATGCAACTCCAACTATGTAGTGTATTGTATAACATGCTTGTGTGGCCTACAATATATAGGTCGCACCTGTAGAAAAATCAGACAAAGATGGTCAGAACATTTGAGATGTATACTGAAGGGGTCTGATAAATATAGTACCTCTAGGCATCACTCCTCCATACATGGCACAAATAATTGTGTCATGAATATCACCCCATTGGAAACTATTCCGGCCCTTAGTTCCCAAAACAGAATGACTAAATTACGCCAGAGGGAAACCTTTTGGATTTACCAATTTAAAACCCTACATCCAGAGGGCCTCAATGAAGTTATAGATTCTGCTGCTTTCTAATACATTTCTAATACATATAATACCACTTCATACCACACGTTGTCTATATACATATTGCAACAATATGTTTATTATCTTATAATATGATACTTTCATATTATTATTTTATTATATGATACTTTCATATTACATCCATCACTCGCACATTTTTATAGTTATGAATGTACTCTTCACAATGAATCTATTCTAGATTTCACACTTAGTAGCATTTCACTCATTGTTTATATCACACATATATATACACACACTAGGTAAAATTGGCCCCATTTTCTCACTAAGACGTAACACATTAGCATCCATTATCACTAGGACATAGATGCATATACATATATATATATAAGATATGCGGTCCTTACACTCATGTAATATACACATTCAGTCACGTAGGTAGTTTGTGCACGTTATAGCTAGAGTTCTTTTAGTGCATCTCTTTCATTTATGTAGGCATCAGCCACCCACGGCCCTATCACACTTCTTTGCACAGTAGTTGCACGTATACGTCATGCTCACACATAGCAACATTAACAACAGACACTGTTTCTATGTGTGTCATCGTACGCATCTAACATAATCCCCACGCCTTTTTGACACACACCCTTAGCTCCAATCAAATGGAGCAACACATCACATGATTGTTTTGGATACAGCACTTCTATTGGTCTAGCGCGACACACCTTAGTCTTACGAAGCTATAGGATTGGACATTTATTATAACATTCCTATTCGTTGAATTATACACACCCTTACTCTGTTAAGAAACATAAGACTATACCTTTTTACAGCGTATCATTTATACGTAGGTGCTATTTACAAATACAATTAAGGAATAACAACGGATATAAAAAAAGCGCATGTCGCAATAATACACTTTACATATACAGCATCACGAATATTCATAACCATTTATAACACTGTGCTTAAACATCTAAGACAACTCATAGAGCTTAGATCTCAGTACTTCTATATATGTCTTTTCTAGTCTATGTGTGTCGATAGGGATTAGTAGGTTCTATGTA